>NC_143570.1:83030000-83330000 GCF_054136105.1 Typopeltis vanoorti
AAGACTGGAAAGTAAATGATTCTTATTTGAAAACCAGATTGATGAGTATACCTAATTATGTGTTGAAAACAATTGATTTGTAACTAAGATTATCCACCTATTTAGTTGAAGGATTTTAAGGCCATAACTTCCAAACAATGGCAAGCGCTGCATCTACAATTGGTTGCGTATATACCAGTACCTGTTGGATATTCTAAACTTCCACCTTGCTTCTGAGAAGGTGAAATGAAAGAAAGAAGCAAGCGAAATATCACGTTTTAGAGGCAATAAAACCATGGCTACACACATTCCAAAATCCGCTATCTTGCCATATTTAGCGGGAGAAATGTCATACTAAAAGAGACCGAGGAAATCTTAGTGTAATGTAAACAAAATTGGTAATTATAATCATGAACGAAGCAGTGTTTGCATTCGCGATAAAGCCAAAGAAAGAGCTTATATAAGAGATAAATGAAGCCATTAACCAGTAGACAAAGCCATAAAAATAAACCGTATAGTTGGGTAAAACGGAAAGCAACTGCTCGAAGGGGAAAGAAGAATAAAATAATGCGTGAAGAATATTTTATGACGAAGAATAAAAATTAGGAGGATACTGACAGACAGATGCACATTCTAATCTGGCATGTTTATAAACAAAGCAGATGACAATAACTGACGGATTTCCATAAAGGAACCTTCACAAACCAGTTAATAGGATGAAAGACCTCCAAGGGGGATTACTGAGCCATGAGCGTCATCATGAAAAGCAAAAAAATGCAGAAGTCAGAGCGTAGTGTCGTGGCAAATATTTCTGTTTGATGTGATGTCATCACTAAATAATTCTTTGACGAAGGCTCAATGCCTTTGTTCACAACTATTTTGCAATGAAGTTCATACAAGTATTTATAATAACCCGATATACATTGTACATTTCACTTTACAGAAGTGTACACTGAAATTGTGATATAAGCTTTTTAACTTTTGGTCGAAGATTTTTAAGCCTTCTCAGTCATGTAGAAAACCAATAAAAGACACGACCATCAGAATGCAAAGATTTGGCTTTTGCCATTATTCCTTATGCTCCACTATAGACTAAAAGAAGTGTTTCGAAAACCGACTGCTTGGAAACAGTGCCATCTGGTAATAGAATCTTAAAGAAGAACTAGCACATGTTCGTGTTTGAGGTGTACAGACTCTATAGCTCATATCCATCAGAGGCCATATTCTGTTCTCAGATCTTACAATTGTGTATGCAGAGAATAGTAAGCATCAGCTAAGTGAAAGTTTTGCGTTTCGTAAAAGAAGTTCTGGAATCTCATGTGAAGTATAATTCATATACAAGGGTGGTCTGAAAATTCTCGGCTTCGACCATAGATGGCAACACTATCGGAAATTTTTTTTTCTAAGTTAGTACGTCTGTTGTAAGCATCCATGTGAAATTGCAAGTCATTCTATCAAGTAGTTTGTTTTATACAGCTGTCTGAAGCAAAAATCTTGTCTGTATTCCTTGAATGGATAAAATTGAGTATCGTGCGGTTATAAAATTCTTTGTAAAAGAAGGTTCAACGCCAAAAGAAATTCATTCGAAGTTCATAAAAGTTTATGGGCACTCTTCTCCTTCGTTTTCGACAATTAATAAATCGGCTGCCGAGTTTAAACGTGAGCGTACCAGCCTTGAAGATTATCCACGTGAAGGACGTCCAAATAGTGTGACACCACCAGAAATCATTGATCAAAGTGCATGATATGGTACTGGATAACTGGCGAGTCAAAGTGCGTGAAATTGCTGAGACTATAGGCATTTCAAAAGAACGTGTAGGATATATTTTGCATGGAGAATTGCATATGAGAAATCTTTGCGCAAGATGGGTGCCGCGCTTGCTCACAGCAGATCAAAAACGCACTCGCATGAACATCTCTGAACAGTGCTTGGAGCGTTTTAACAAGAATAAAACTGATTCTGTGCATAGATTTATTACTATGGATGAGACTTGGATTCACCATTACACACCAGAATCCAAACAGCTGTCAAAACAGTGGACAGAAGCCGGTTACTCAGCGCCAAAGAAAACAAAGTCGGTTCCATCCACAGAAAAGGTCATGGCATCGGTATTTTGGGATGCTAAAGGCATTTTGTTTTTTAATTATCTTGAAAAGGGTAAAACAATAACAGGGGAATTCTTAATCGTGCCAGCATTTGTCGCAATCGCTCGATCATGTCTGGGGTTCTGATTTTCGACGGCCGACCCGACCGTGGCTCATCCTCAGTCGTTTCCTTCCCGTTGCGAAAGCGCTTGAACCAGTCGTAAACACATTTTCTGCTCACGGCTTCTGTCCCGTACACCTGCACCAACATTTCATGCATCTCCGTCGCCGTTTTTCCCAATTTGTAGCAGAACTTGATGTTCACTCGTTGCTTCATTGCACTGTGACCTTATCTCTCACACTGACCATGTTCGACTGCTCGCAGCGGGTTTACCCTGACGGCCACCTGTAATCCATGCTAGGTGGCGCTTCTCGACGTGTCTCTGGATAGTCATGTGCATGAGCGCGCACCCGGCCCATGTTGCCGTTGAGATATCGGACCATTCACCGAACTTTTCAGACCGCCCTTGTATATATAAAAGGGCGGTCTGAAAAGTTCGGTTGAACTGCCCATTCAGTCTCCAAAAGCTAGATAGGGTATAAAAGGCGTTAGCTGATGTATTATATATATAATAAATCAGCTAACGCCTCTTATTCCCTTATAAGGAGTAGGCGAGGCCTTTATACCCTATCTAGCTTTGGAGACTGAATGGGCAGTTCAATCTCCACCGGTAGCCAATCAGAGATGGCTGGCCCATGTCTGCCACTAATTATGGCAGCCACCAATGAAAAGGCTGGAAAACAAGTGCTGCCATCTCTTGGTACCTAACCCTAACAAGATATGTTACTGTCTGATATAATGTGAGTACTACGATCGAGTTTCCAGGAGGGAAAACCTGCTTGCCTGTGCCACAAATCGAATAACTCGGGAACCGGTCGAAAAAGGCTCAGAAAAAGTTCCTCGAGCGACCAAGGGCAGAGGACGCAAGTGTCACTACCACTGAGCTACACAGGCCTTATATATACATATTTGCCAAAAAGCTGGAAAAACTTGAAAAAGTTATTTATTCAAAGAATAGTGCGTTTCATCTGGATAAAACCTTCAGTCTTGCAAAACATTGTAATTGCATTGGATCATGATAAAAACCAGGACATAATGATTGACAAAAGCACTACATAACTGTAATTTCGGACATAAATTCAAAGTACAATGCAAACAACTGACAAATTTGCAGCAAAATAATGATCAACCGAAATAAATACAGTACAATAGATAAATATACCCTATAACGCCTAGAGAGCAGGTCCCCTGGGTGGCAGATAGGAGAGCCCACCATGTATGTATGTATGTGTGTATATACATGGTGGGGTGGCCCGAATATACTGAATAAGGACTCGTGGAACAACAAGGCCATAAGGGGCAATTATCTTGATTATAAGGGAAATGGCACACCCCATCGTCCCCTAGCTGGATCTATCCACTTCCTCTTCTACTTTGAGGAAGATCCACTCACTTTAATCTTTCCTATAAGGCCTTATCAACCAACTCTTCTTATTTTATGACCCTTATGCAATTAGAGCACTAGAAGGCCATGGGGTCTTTCCATTTCTGGCCATATAACCATGTCCCCTATATTAACCTTTACTATAATTCTACTCTATTCTACTATAATCTACTCTTTTCCCTTTCAATATACCCTATTCCTCCCATGGGTTTAAATTTGGAAGAAGGCTAGTTCAGAAGCCTTATGGTAGCAGCCCTACCACTGAACTATCCATCGTCAGGCTAGTCACGATGGATAGTGACATGGAGAACATAACTCTACTTTTAAGCTGACAGAAAAATTTAATGTGATATACATTGAAGTTGACAGAGACCAAAGAGCACAAGCAGGAGTAGTGATTTGGATTCATAACTCCCTTTCAAAACAGTTAAAACATTATAAATTATGGAATGAAAGAACAATGGAAGCTAGAATAAAAATAGATAGAGGCTATTTAACAATAATTGGTTTATATGCCCCAGAAGGAGGAGGAGAACAGGATAATATTGAATTTTATAATCAGCTATAAAAAATATATAATAAAATAAATAAAAATGATTATGTAATTTTAGCAGGAAACTTAAATGCAAGAATTGGGAACACGAAAATTAATAATAATATAGGAATATATGGAAAACATAACAGGAATGGTAAAAAATTGATTGACTTTGTAGTTTATAATAACCTAACAATAATGAATTCTTTCTATAAACATAAAGACATACATAAATATACTTGGGCAGCAAGAGGATGGAAATCAATATTGGATTATTTTATCTTAAATGGAAAGACAAAGTTTTCGTTAGATGTTAGAGCTCACAAAGGATATGAAATAAATACTGATCACCTCCTCGTTAAAATAAAATTAAGATTACCACCTAAATCGCTACAAGTAACAAGAATAGAAAGAAAATTTAAAACGTTTGTTAATAAAACGACTATTAAATACACAAATATACAATGGCTATATTATTATTATTATTATTATTCAGGCCTCCATGGAGTCAAAAGCCTCATCGTGGAAGGTCCTTCCTAAGAACATAGTCTGTCAAGACTCATCGAGGGAGGTCCCCCCTAAGAAACACAAAGTCTATCATGCCACTCCTTAAACTCATTGACCGTTCTCGCTCTCACCACTCCATCAGGCAATGCATTCCACGGTTCAACCACCCTCCATTCAAAGAAACCACTCCTCACCCTCTTTCTCACAGTTTCCTTTCGTAACTTCCAGGGATAGCCTCTTGTCATCACTCCTTCCCACTGTTCAACCAAGCGAAAGAACTCCCCAGTGTCAACCCTGTAACCACCTCTCAACAGTTTAAAAGTCTCAATCATATCACCTCTCCTTCTTCTATCCACCAAACTCTGCAGTCCACATTCCCTCAGCCGATCCTCATAACTATCATTGTACAGTCCTGAAACCATCTTTGTACCCTTTCCACAGTCAATTTATCCCCTTCAAATCCTGGGGACCAAATCTGAGAACAATAGTCTAGGTGTGATCTGATCAGAGACTTATACAACGGAATGATAACTGTTTTATCTCTGCAGGTCAGTGTCCTTCTCATAATTGCAGCAATCTGCTGTGTTACCTTCACCACCTTTGCAATATGTCCCCTAAATTTCAGGTTTCTATCAATCATCAACCCCAGATCTCTTTTCTCTCCTACTTCCTCCAGTATAACTCTTCCCATAGAGTATGCAGCATCCCATCGATGTTTCCCAAACCGCAAGACCTTACATTTTGCTGCATTAAACCGAAACCCCATTCATTTGCCCATCTATCTAGCTTATTCAAATCCTCTTGCAGGGCTACCACATCTGCACTATTACTAATAATCCTTCCCAGCTTCGCATCATTCGCAAACAACTGAATATCTCCTTGAAATCCACTGGCAATGTCATTGATATAAAGGTTAAACAATATAGGTCCCAGTACTGAGCCCTGTGGGACCCCACTTGTAACCCTCTGCCTCCTTGAAACTGCTCCACCATACACAACTCTCTGATACCTATCAGACGGCCAATCCTGAATCCAGTTGACCAATCTGACATCCAGACCCATGTGTTGCAACTTAAATATCAACTTATCATGTGACACCCTGTCAAATGTCTTCGCTAAGTCTAAGAAAATTGCAGTATATGCCTTTCCCTCATCTAATGTTCTTGTAACTTTATTATAAAAGGCTAGCATATCGCTAAAACAAGAGCGCCCTTTCACAAATCCATGTTGACTCTCACAGATAACATTATCCTCATCTGCCCAATGCTGTATACGGTCCCTCACTACTTTCTCCAAGATCTTAACTACTGATGACACACAAACTGGACTATAATTAGACACTTCCAGTCTGTTACCACCCATATGCAATGGCACTATCTTACCTTCCTTCCATTCCATGGGCACCTTTCCTGCAGCCAGGCTTTCATTGAAAAGTCAGGTTAAATTAAAGGTACTGTCAGTTCTCTAGACATTCTCTCAAAACTCGTGGTGAAATACCATCCACTCCCAAAGCTTTACTGAAACCCAGAGTACTCAGTATCTGAAACACACTCTCCTCCTGTACCTCTAAACCTCGAACCTGCCCTATCCCTCTAGCATTAAAACTAACTCCTCTAGGATGAAATACTCCAATAAAGTGTTCATTGAACAATTCCACTATGTCCTCTGCATCAGTCACTCTATTCCCATTTTTATCCCACAATATCATTCTTCCACAGTCATTTTTCCTCTTACTGCCTACATAGCTAAAAAAATTCCCTAGGATTTTCTGTGGATCTTAAGGCCAATCACCTCTCATAATCTAGTTTCGCTTTCCTTACCACACTAATCACTCTTCTGGCCTGTGTCTTATATTCTTCATGCATCTCCTCTTCACCTGTCTCATATCTCTTCCATAGCCTCTTTTTCGCATGCAATTCCTGTTTAATGTTGTTTGTCATCCACTTTACACCAAATTGTATCCTCTTCTTCACTCGTGGTATACAACTTACCATTGCTGCTAACAAATATTCTTTCATAATTTCCCACGAACTAATGATATCCCGGCCTTCCAATTCATCCGTCCATGAAACTTCTCGAAGTTGATGTCTAAGACTATTATAATCAGCTGCTTTATAATTCCACGTAAGTTCCCGTCTCTTTGATACTCCTGCATGTATATTCATTTTCCAAGTCAAAACCATATGGTCATTCTCTCCAACTGGTGGGAGAGATGTCATCTCAGTTATTATCAACTCTTCTCATGCAACTAAATCCAAATTCTTAAACCTCTTGTTTCCTCTATTACATGTTGCCTAAGACATTTGTCCCTCAAGAATTCTAGAAATTCCATTCCCTTATTGCTACATACATCTTTCTCTCCCCGATTTATACTGCTGTAGTTAAAATCACCCATAACAATCATTCTTCTTGCACTTGCCAAACTTAACTGTCTAAACAACTTCTGGTCCCCATCCTCTGTGCTTCTGGGTCTGTAGCAACACCCCATTAAATATCCTGTCTTGCCCACCTCTACCTCACACCATATGCTCTCAAAATCATTACTGTCACTGCCTTCCAAAGTCTCCACTCTTAGAGGACATAGGTCGTCACTTATCATAATTAGTACCCCACCACCACCACGCTTTCCCCTCCTATCCTGCGAAAAATGCTGTACCCAGCGACTTCTATTCGTGTTATTATATCCTCTTCTGTCAACCACGTATCAGTGATCCAAATAATATTTGGCCAGGCTGATGCTATCGGCACCACCAATTCCTCTCCTTTATTCCGGATACTCCTGGCATTAGTATATAGCATATAAATGCCATTGTTTCTATACCCAACATTATTCCCCTCTAGACTCCACTGGGCTCAGCGTTACCTGATGTCGTCTCTCTTCTCCCAAGTATCCATTCCCACAAGAGGCCACCCCTACTATCATCATCCCTGGGACACACTGACTCGTTCAGAACAGCAATCTCTCCAGATGACTAGATCCTTCCTCATTCAAATGTAAGCGGTCTCTCGCATACAATTCCTCTCTTTCCTCAAACGCATTCCAAACATCCACATATACCAGTCCTCTCTTGTCACACATTCTAGCTATTATGTCATTCAGTATTACTGTTCTTCTGCTCAGCTGGTCATTATCATACCTAGGCAACACGCACACTATTTTTCCTCTCTCTGTCTTCTTCGGTACAGCCTCAAGAAAAAATCTCATATCTCTCGCTGCCCGACTTACATTACCACTCAAGTCATTTGTTCCTACCATCACAATCATCTCATCCACCCCTCTTAATTGCCATAGCCACCTTTTCTATTGTTCCTCCTGGCAAACACTCCTCATGCATCCCATCTTGAACACCACGGATCATTGAGTCGCCATACATTACACTTCTTACCATTCCCTCTCCTATTGTTTCTATTCTCTCCTCTTCTTTCATTCCCATAGGTCTCTCTCATTCCCTCTCCTCTACTGCTATTCTCTCTTCTAGCATTCCCATACCTCTCTCTCTCCCACTACTGTTTCCATTCTCTCCTCTTCTAGCACTCCCATACACCTCTCTCATTCCCTCTCTCTACTGTTTCCATTTTCTCCACTTCTAGCACTTTCATATCCCTCTCTCATTCCGTCTCTCCTACTGTTTCCATCCTCTCGTCTTCTAGCATTCCCATACCTCTCTCTCATTCCATCTCTCCTACCGTTTCCATTCTCTCCTCTTCTAGCACTTCCATATCTCTCTCTCATTCCGTCCCTCCTACTGTTTCCATCCTCGTCTGCTAGAATGAAGATGATATCATAACGGGAATTGAAATGGAAGGGTACAATATTTTTCGTGAGGATAGAAAGGGCAGGAAGGGAGGGGGAATGCTGCTGATGATAACTGGGGAATTAAGTCCACATAAGGTAGATATGAAAGAAGGAAATAGTGGCAATGGTCATGAGGCAGTGTGGTGTAATGTGGAGGTTGAGAGGAAGACGTATTTAGTTGGATGTTGCTATAGGCCTGGGAATGTAGAAGGCGGCGATGAAGAAATGTATAAACAACTTGGATTAGTGAACAAAGGAAGGGTAATTATTATGGGTGATTTTAACTATGGTGGTATAGACTGGAATGAAGAGACAGCATTTGGGAATAAGGAAAGTGAATTTCTCGAGTTCTTGAGAGATAACTATCTCAGGCAGCATGTAAAGAAAGGCACGCAAGGATCAAGAGTTCTAGATCTCATCATTTCATCAGAGGATGTAATTGTTAGAGAGGTTTCATATTTTCCTCCAGTTGGTGAAAGTGATCATGAAGTAATCACCTGTGTTGTGATTAGTCATATGCAGGCTTTTGCGCCTACGTATAATTATAAGGCTGGCGATTATGACAAACTTAGGAGACAACTTAGAGCTATAACATGCAATGAGGAGTTGCGCGGTAAGGAAATAAATGCTGCATAGGAACTTACAAAGAAATACGTAACAGCATCAATGTACGAATGTATCCTAAAGGCCAAAAGGCTGAATAAGGTAGGTGTAAAATGGATGGATGAATGTGGAGTTTAAACGTGAAATCTGGAAAAAGAAAGTCCTTTGGAGGAAGTACAAGATGAATAATGGTAACCAGTCACATGAAGAATATAAAGAGCAAGCCAGGAGAGTGACTCAGTAAAGAAAACAAAAGTAGAGTATGAGCAGAAATTGGCAAATCAGGCTAAGAAAAACCCAAGAGTTTTTTTTTAGATATGTGGCAAGTAGAAGGAAGAATGATCATGGAAAGATAAAGTTAAGGAATGAAAGTGGTAGAATGGTAACTGCTGCAGAAGACATTGTTGAGGTATTCAATGATACCTCAACAATGTGTTTCATCCTGATCAGGGTGGAATCATGAGGAATGTAAGTGTAGAGAACATAGGAGAAGATAGCTTAATTGTGGGTGAGCAGGAGGTATGTGTTTCATCCTGATCAGGGTGGAATCATGAGGAATGTAAGTGTAGAGAACATAGGAGAAGATAGCTTAATTGTGGGTGAGCAGGAGGTATTTGAGGAAAAAAATAACCTTGATGTTAATAAGGCGATGGGATTTGATGAAATATGAAATATCAATACGCATCTTAACGGAATGTTCCAGGGAACTGGCAGTAGCATTGGTATGTCTGTTTAACAAGAGTTTTGCAACAGCACAGGTTCAAGGGAGTGGAAGGAGATTAAAATTGTTCCACTGCATAAAGGTGGTGATAAGGCTGTAGCTTCAAATTATAGACCGATCTGTATATCGGGAGTTGTGGTGAAGGTCCTGGAGAGATTGGTGAGAAGTAGGATACAGAAATGAGTTGATAACAGCAGTATTATCTATGGTTATAAGCATGGGTTTGTTAAGGGGTGATCATGTTTTACTAACTTACTTATGTACTATAACAAGTGACAAATACCTTGGACAGAGGAGATGCATGTACAGTGGTGAACTTGGATTTTGCAAAGGCATTTGATAGACTGCCACATGACAAGCTCTAAATTAAATTGAAAGAGATGGGATTGGATAACAGACTTCTGTGTTGGATCAGTGACTGGCTGTCAGATAGGTATCAGAAAGTTGTATCTGGGTGCAGTATCTCAAAAGAGAAAGGTCACCAGTGGTGTGCCACAGGGGTCAGTTTTGGGGCCATTATTGTTGTTCAATTTGTATGTTAATGATGTTGGGTTTAACTAGTGATATCCAGCTGTTTGCGGATGATGCAAAACTGCGGAGAGCAATACACAATCAGGCTGATGTTAATGCCTTACAAGAGGACTTGAATAGATTGCATGAATGGGCAGGTAAGTGGAACTTCAGTTCAATGTTGCCAAGTGTAAGGTTTTGTGATTTGGTAAGCAACGATGGGATGCCAAGTATACACTTGGTGAGGAAACTTTAACAGAAGTAGAGGAGATGAGAGATCTAGGTGTGATGGTGGACAAGGACCTGAAATTCAGGGGCCAAATTGCACAAGTTGTGAAGACATCACATCGAATAATGGCAATGCTGCGGAGAAGCCTGACATTCAGAAATAGAGGTTATGATTCCATTGTATAAGGCCTTGATTAGGTCTCATGTGGATTGTTGTGCACAGATTTGGTCGCCGGGTTTTCATTGTGATGATATGTTGGAAAGGGTACAGAGAAGATTTACAAAGGTAGTCAGTGGTCTTTGGAATGTGGAGTACGAGGACAGATTGAGGGTATGTAAGTTGCAGAGCTTCGTGAATAAGGGGGGGATATGATTGAGATATCTAAACTGGTCAGGGGTTGTTATCAGGTAGACATGGAAGAGATTTTTCATAGAATTGGAGAGGGAAGAAGAATAAGAGGCCATTGCTGGAAACTGTATAAGGAAAGTGTGAGAAGCAGGTTCTTTGCATGGAGGGTGGTTGGTGAGTGGAATGCATTGCCTGAGTGTGCTGTGAATGTGGACACATTGAATCAGTTTAAGACGAGGTTGGATAAGCATTGTATGCAATAGTGAGTACCTCCCATGATGAGTCTCTGACTCCATGGAGGTCGGTTGTTGATAATAATAAAATTTCCATCCACCAACATTCTCCTACTGTGAACTTAAACACTCTCCTTTTTGCCGACGACCAAATGATTTACAAATTACAGTTACAAATTCCGAAGATAACTTACAGAGAGCTATTTTAGATCTAAATCAGATAGCCAAAGATTATGGTATGATAATATCAACAGAAAAATCAAAAACTATAGCCTTTAAAGGACAAGATCCAGTAAGAACTAAAATAGTATTAGATAACAAGATCTTAGAACAAGTGTACTACCTAGGATGTATGATCACATATGAAAATGAAAAAGAGATAAACCTAAAAATTGCAAAATATTTAAAAATAACAGATGTAATTAACTCTATATTTAAACCAAACCTAGTTCAAAAACAAACCAGACTAAAAGTATACAATACATTAGCCTTACCGGTCTTAATGTATGGAAGCGAAATCTGGACAATAAAACAAAAAGACAAACAAAGATTAATAACAGCAGAAATTAAGTTTATGAGAAAAACTGCAAAGTATACCCTATTTGATCACAAAAGAAACGAAGATATTATGAAAGAATTAAACCAAGAATCAGTAATAGAAAAAATTTTAAAAATATAAACATAAGTGGATGGAACATATTCAAAAATGAAAATAGAAAGATTACCAAACCAAGCCTTAAAGTACAAGCCATTATGAAAAAGAAAACCAGGACGTCCTCTTAAACGATGACTTCTAAGGCCGAAACAGGCCACGCTAGGCCTAAATCCTTGATATGCATGATGATGATGATGATCTATTTTATTGTATATAGAGCTGCCACTTTCAGAATACATTCTGAAAGTGGTAGCTCTGTATTATAATTGCTCTGAAGATCACGTGAACTTTGCTGAAAAACAGGATGTGAACTAAATCTTAAATATCATCTCATCATTTACGTAATACGATTTTGCTACTACTCTAATCAAGATGCGTTTCAAGGGAATGGGGCACGAACTATTGACATAGTTTGAAAAATATGGCGATCTCCAGCAAGTCTGGCCAGAATTTGAACTATTGGATAAATATTGAGAAGTTCTAAACCATTAGGAAGAACAGAACTTGTTTTTGAATCCAGATTTTGCACATTCCGCAAAACAGCCTCTTTTCAGTTTTCCTTACTTCCGGCATTGCATTTATCATATATAATTAGTAAACAGACTCATTTTAATTTAACACCCACAAGTATTTATTTAAAAACCAACAATTTGCTAACCTGGTTGACCGAATGGTAAATGATATACTCTCAGCCCAAAAGGCTGCTGGTTCGAATTTATTTATTTATTTATTCGTATGGAGTTTCCTCCCTTTTTCTCCCCGTCCCTATTGGGGCGAGTTGAGCTCCCCTCGTAGGAGGTTAAGTATTTATGGCTGTAGATCCATGTGTGTTCACGGGGCCGGTTTGCCTGCTTGCGGGATGAAAAACGCCAGATAAAGCCAGGAAAAAACCCTACTGCCCGTGCCCAAGACCCGCTAACTTGGCTATGGCTGAGGCAGATCCTCAAATTCCTCACGTCTTCGACGGGAATCGAACCTGGGACACTCCTTCCCCAGTCATATGGTTGCGAAGCGCACAGCCACTAGGATAACAGCGAGGATGCTGGTTCGAACGAGCCATAATGAACAGAGATATCGTCCGCCCACAGTTCATAGAATCGGGTCTGGCAGATTGCCAAGAATAGTCAATTTATGCTGAAGGGGAGAAAGAAATAAAGGATGTACGAATTGGTCGCCAACATGCGAAATTATATGTTGTGAAGAGGGATAAGTTTATTATGCACATACTGTTACAAGTATATAGCACCCTTTATTTTCACAAATTTCGATACACACTGCTTTGAAAGAAGTAGTGTGTATCGAAATATCCTATTGTGAGGAACAAACAGCTATAGCGCCCATTTTAATAAGATGTAGGACCTCCTTTCACTGAGATGACTGCAACAACCCAATGGGGGAATACTTTCACACAAGCGTCCAAAATTTCCATTCACGGAGATTAGCCTCGGCAACATGAGGCCAGCTAATGTCTGTTAGTGCCATCTATTCTCTGGCTACGTCTGGTTTAAAAAATGAAATATCCCAGTTACCAGTTCTCCTGCACAGGTGGGAAGACACCTGTGCAAGAGAACTGCTAACTCCTTTTCATTTAAAAGGTCTTCATAAAAATAAACGTTCCTTCTTAATTGGCATTAGAAATGAATTCTTTCCCCCTCACATTCGCAAATATTCTGCAAAGGCATTTTCGATTAATGGTTCACACATTCATAACTTTCCATTATGAATACTAGCTACATCTTCTAATGGATTTTATTCTCACGGAAGTAAGAGGGACCTCTTAATTTAGCTTTATAGATAATCGGTATGAATCGATTTCTCCTCTTTGCCATTACTGTGCTGATACTGGAGCCCAAGCCTATCATTGATTTCATACGTATAAAGGGAGAACATACAACAGGCAACTGCTGCGATCTTGTAGTCCTAAATCCTAACAGGTGTGTGTGTTTATATATATATAAAGATAAGCCGAAATTTGAAACGTTTTTATGTCACGTTTTTTGTCTTACCAGCCCGGAACTCGGGGGGTTGGGCGCCGTCGGCGCCAGGGAGGAGGAATCCCCTAGTATATATATACACATACAAATCTATCTAATAGCACCGATGCCAAAGACAACTAACTCAAGAACCTGGGGAAGGAGGAAGAAGGCAAACTAGTTCCTGTAGTCAATAATTAATAACTATAATAAAAAAAAAATCTTCCAGAGGATCTAGGGCTACGCATAAAAATGCTGTGCTGGTTCCACATTTCAGATAATATTTAATGAAATATGTGTAGCTCAGTGGTAGTAGCGTGTACCCTCGATAGTGCTTAGCCGACCGAACGAAAGACCTAGGTTCAGTTCGAGTCACCAACTACAGGAACATTTTCTAATCCTTTCTTTGATCGGTTCCAGAGTTAGTCGACCTCTGGCATGGACAAGCGGGTTTTTTTCTCCCGGATACTCAAGAAAATCATCCTTAGAACCTGCCTTATCTCAAATAAATATAGTGTTAGGATTGAAGACCAGGAAATGGCGGCACTTGTCAGCCATCTCTTCAACGGATGCTGATTTAACATAGTGATAATCTTGGGTCATCTCTGTTTAGCTACCGGTGAGGATTGAACTGCTCCCACAGTGTCCAAATACCCCTGCCTACTCTAGGGAATTTAAAAGTATTAGCATATTTTTTTATTTGTTTTATGTTTATGACAAGTTTCCAAAAGTGAGTTAGCCATACTTTGAGGGCTAAGGTTTGTAATATGCAAGAAAAATAATTGATGACAAAGAATCAAGATGACCATTCAGAAATGAGAAGAATTAATATTGTAGATTAAGTGAATAGTTTGGTCAACAACCACTTATTACTCTGGTAGCTGGAATACCCTTTTTTGGAAGCCCCCTTTCTCATGATGGCCATTAATCACAACCGCTAATAGGACCAACTCAAGAATGACAAACCAATATCTAGCATGAAAATATTACCCTTAAATATTATTCGTGCCACCTCCAAGGGGGTACGAAGACTCATCGCGGGAAGCCATCTATTGTACAACTCACCGTCTCCACCACTACACCGAACCTCTACTACCAATCATCTACCTCAGCACCATCTACTGGCCGCCACCACCATCTAAGCTAGTATTTTTTGTCTGTAAATTGCGTGTGTTCTGAAGGGCCGATTTGTCTGTATGAGGGATGAAAAACCTGAGTTTCCGGGAAAATAAACCCTGCTGCCACCGTATGAGATCGGATAACTCACCTTCGATTGAAAACGTCCACATAAAGATTCCTCCCGTCACGACGAGAATCGGCCTTTTCTAATCGAAGGGCACAACGTACCGTCGTTCATGATGTTACAATTGTGGGCAGATCGAGATATATATGCTGTGACAGAGCAACGAGATGATTATCATGTTAGGAAGCCGGTTCTGAAAATTATCTTCAAATTTAAGTTTGGTAAGAGATCAGCAATACAAATTATAAAGAATTTTAATCAATTCAATAAAATATCGAATGCAAGAGTTCAAAAGGAATTGGTGCTATTATATAGGACTGCATTTACCAAACTAAAAACGTCTACAGAAATTTAAAGGGGAAATTTTTTTTTGTTGTTGTTACAAGACGTATGGATGGATGGATGATTGTATATTGTAATTTTGATTCACGGCCAAATGATGCTATGATCCCAGTCATTGGCGCACCCAGGGAGGAGGGAAAGGGGGCCCTCCCGCCCCAAAAAAAAGGAAAACGAAAAAACACTAGAAAATTTTCCAAAAATATTTTCCTAATTAAAATTATTATTTTTTTTTTTTAATTTATGTTGTGTCTTCTATTTCTATGCTACTTATGAATTAGCGATCACATAAGGTGGGAATACCCTATAGCATTCCGGAATCCTGGCCGCTGTGAACGCAAAGCGAATGTAGTGAGTGCTCGGGAGCTACTTCATTTGCCTGAGCCGAGCCAGGGGAGATCACGGGTATCATGTATTGGCGATCACTGCAAACGCTCAGTCATAGCACGTATGCAATGCGTAGTGTGTATTCTCAAATCGTCTACTCAACTCGCCCCCTACCCCCCAAGATTAAATCCAGAGTGCGCTACTGATCCCAGTGTACTATATCTGTAAACTGCGTTGTTTGAGTCGGTTTCTCAGCTTCAGTATGAAAAGACCGAGTTTCCGGATGATGGGAAACCCAAACATCCCCGTATGAAACCGGCAAACTGATCTTCAGAAGAAAGAGGGAGGGGGGGGGGATCTTATATAAGTTATATTGTTATTATTATTATTATTACCCCAAGACCTCATGGAGTCAAAGACCCATTTGGGGAACGCAGGATCTGAAATTATATTATTTTGAAATTACGGTGAAGTCAAAGTTGTGTTAAAAAGTTGAACTGTATTCAAGGCCGCATTTACTATTAAGGGCAAGATGGGGCCTCACACTCTAGGGGAGGCCTCATTTTGAAACCTTACTCCTCACAAAGAACAATAAAAAAAACAGCTTAGTTATAATTGCAAAATAAAATACTTATTTTTAAATATTAAATTCATAATATAATAACTAGAGGCCGCTGAAAATTTTGTGAGGCTTCCCGCTTCCATTTGAAATACATTGTTCTTTCCTTAGAATATAAAACTAACAGGAACTCTGTATTCCATAAAATTCATGTATGTAAGCGTACCATTTCTTTGCTGGACGTATATATATACGTCCAGCAAACCTGGATAATATTCTTCCACCTGTTGAAAGAACATGCCTAAGAAGTGCAGTTTGACCGTCATGTCCATTAGAAGGAGCAATAATCCTTCATGCTAAAAAGAACACTTAACTAGATTACCTGGCGTACGTAGTAGCTACGTTCAGTTGCCACCAGGAAGAAACGCAGTTGCTTGCCGTTTGCTCCGTAACCGGAATCTAAGTTATATCAGACTAAATACCTACGAGTTATATTCATTTTTTCCTGCTTGTTTTTATCGTATAATTATAGTTTTTAATGACAGCGTAAAATAAGAAATCCTTTCATACTTTCTTCACTTCATATTGTATCACTCTGGAAGATCAATGTCATTATCAATTTTTTTGCAAATTATTTTAATCACCAATACATTTTAAAATTCTCCCAGAACTTGATTGAAGATAATTATTTTTGTCAAACAATTATTTTATAAATTCATGAAAATCCGAATCTAAAAATGAATACAGCCTCCATCTGTTCCAAATTAAGTTTCCTATTTTATTCATAATCTTAGTTCGAAGGTTAATTATCATACGTAAATCTTGAATCATATCATGTAATGCATAATTTTTATAACGTAATCTGTAGGTTTTTGCATTTCAACTTTCTTGGTTACCCCCCTAATCACTCACTACAAATGAAAATAAACGGCAGTTATGAAGTCAACTGTTATGTACATATTTTCGGCTAATTTAGATATTATGCGGCAGTTTTGAAGTAGCGATATTTTCCCTACAGTTTATCTTTTAAAACATGTGTAGGTGCATGCATCATAATGAAATTTTATTTCCAAAAGTTGCATAACATGATTAATTCGTCTTTAACGGCTAACTCCCCCCCCTCCCAAAATTATCACACATGCACACACACAAACAATTACTGCTAGATAACATGTGCGCACTTTCTTTTTGTTTGAATTCGTTATTTTTCCAAAGTAATTGTACTATTGCAGTTTTATGCAAAAGAAGGTGTAGAATCTCTAATAAAATACCATTGGATATATATTAAAAAAACTCACGATCGGAAAAAAACCCGAGTAATGCAGTTTAACACTATTTGTTGCTCATAAAAATAAAAAAAAAATTGTAAACAGAGTAAATAAGTTTTTGAGTTAAAGAAAGATTTTGCGATCATTTTGAAACACGTTCAGAGACAGAGGTTTTTTGTGTGCTGCTGCTATTTGTATTAATTAGTTGGGTAAAAAAATCGTTCCTAAAATTGAAATGCGCGACCCATAAAATCTTATTTTGCAAAGAAAGGAAACAAAATGTCATATTTATTTCAATAAATGTTATTTGAAAAATATAAATATTTGACATATTTCCAATGCAAAGAAACATTTTGATTATTTATTTTCGCACATGTAAAATTCGTTTTTATTTTTGAAGAGACACAATAAGTAAATTGTGCAGCAAAAAAGGGTCAATCCAAGAAATACAGTGCACATAACTACAATAATCCGTTAACGGCTGGGGGGGAGGGGGGTAATTGCATTTTAACAGATAGAATGCTGATGAAGTTTCATCAGCTTTCTGCCTTTTTATTAGGTCAAAGGGATTTTGAGTATATTTGCGAACAGATATATTCAACATAACTTAGCCAGTTTTGTTGTAAAAATTGCTGCATTTGAAGAAATATTAGCGGCATAATAATAAAATAGCAAAATTCATAATGCTTTGGATTAACTTGATAATTTTGATAATACCAAAACAAGATGAGACACATCTGTAGAAATCTATTATTATTATTAGAGTTCTTTTAATTATGAACTCTCTAAAGATATACTTAATAAATTTCTGTTTTTAAATAAATAAACTGGTTTCGTTTTGTCACAGATGGTTTTCGCTGGACTATCTGGACTTTTAGACTATTGTTCTTATCAATATTGTAAAAATTCGATTTTAACATAAATATTATGCACATTACCCAAAGCACATTACATCGATTTTTTACTTAGGTCAAGTTCCATAAGAATGTTGTAAAAAATAACCTTGTCTGTCTCTGTATATTTTGTATTAGATATTTTTGTAAATAGCCCTTTGGAAATTAACTGTATATACTTCTTTAATAAGAATATGTTAGAGTGTTAAAAACAAACGCAATGTTTTTCGCCAGAGATGTATGTAATAGATCTACATGACAGCATTAGAAAGGTTGTTTATTTAATTTTGTGTGTATGAGAAAGGCTTACAAGTTCTGCACGTAAACACCTCCGAAGTCAGTCAGATAGGTTCAAACAACTTTCCAATGGTCAGCAACTTACAATCAAAAGAAGGCACAGAACAAAGAGCGGGCCAAACTTGAAACTTAAGATGAAAGAATGATGCCGAATTCTTTGGGGGTTACAAACTTCGTGCGAGGTCTCAGAGAAGGCATAATAAATAAAAGGGGACAGAGCCAAGCATATAGAGCTTCCCGAATCAAGAAGTCGCTAAAGAGAGAGAGAGAGAGAGAGAGAGAGAGAGAGAGAGAGAGAGAGAGAGAGGGCTTCCCGTTTCCAGACGTTGCCAGAGAGTAGCTTCCCTATTCCACTCTTAGGAGAAGGCTTCGAGTTGCCGAAAGGAGATGTTCCAATCGCTGGAGAAAAGCTTTCAGGCCAGAGAGGAATCCCAGTTGACAGTTGGTGGCAATTCAAGTTAATGAAGGCGGCAGAAAAAGGAGGCAGTCGTCCAGGCATTTTTGGCGAGCCCAAGCAGATGATAAAAAAGGCGAGACAAATTACCCAAAGCACCTTCGCTCGAAAGTTTTTCTTTTCACCGTGGGAGAATAACTTTTTGCCGGATCTATATATGAATACCGCAGGGCGCAGTTCACAGTCCGCTATTTTCCTGATGAGATATTTCTGAAGCCAGATTTCCTGAAGGAAGCTCAAGATCTGAGATGAGAGAATTGCCTTAGAACTTTTTGCGCCAGACCTTTGACTGAGTGTGCGATACAGAGTTTTTGTAATTTATATATATATATCTTTGTATAATTCCTCTTATAATGTGTTTTAGTTGGACAGTTAAGATTTAGATTAACAGTAACAAGAAGTGTCATTAAGAGAATCTATTGGCATATTTGAAGTTGATATATAGTTTGTAAAAGTAACTTAATAGAGATTTAGCTAACCTCTTTGCAAGTATACTAGAAGTTTCTTCTTCTTATTGTGCTATCTTCTATGGAAGGTCAGCGACCATCTTGGCGAACAAACTGCGCTCTTGTGCTAATCTGAGCAGTTGTGCACTGCTCTTTCCTGTCCACGTCTTGATTTTGTCAAACCATGATATTCTTTTTCTTCCTCTAGTTCCTTTGCCATCAATTCTTCCTACCAAAATAGTTTGTAGAAGTTGGTATTTGCTGTTTCTCATGATGTGTCCAAGATATGTTTTTCGTTTCTTGATTATTTGTACAAGATGTTTAGCTTTGCCAATGGATTTTAAGACATCTTCATTGGTAATTTTTTCTGTCCATGATATCTTTAGCATTCTTCTGTATAGCCACATCTCAAAGGCTTCGATTTTCTTGATGGTTGTCGCCTTCAATGTCCATGTTTCAACTCCATAGAGCAGAATAGACCACACGTAACATTTCAGCATTCGGCATCTGACTTCCATGTTTAGGTCTTTATTGCAGAATAGTGTTCTCATTTTCATGAAGGACTGCCGTGCAACTTCAATCCTTGTCTTTATATCTATTTCTGGATCCCACCGTTCATAAAGCCAGCAACCAAGATATTTATATCTTGACACTTGATCAATATTTTTCCCATTGAGTGTCAGTTTCATTGATGAGGCTGGATGTTTGCTGATGATCATGTATTTTGTCTTGTTGATGTTTATATTTATTCCCATTCTTTGGCTTTCTATGTATACTCTGTCAACGAGTTTTTGGAGATCCATAATGTTATCTGCAATTAGCACGGTGTCATCTGCATATCGTAGGTTGTTAACAATCTTTCCATTTATTGTGATTCCCTCTGGACATTCTTCCAATGCTTTTTTAAAGATTACCTCTGCATATATGTTGAACAGGAGTGGTGAGAGCACACATCCTTGTCTCACTCCTCTTTTGATGTTAATATCACTGGTGGTAATGTTGTCTAATTGAACAGTAGCTGACTGATTCCAATACAGATTTATTATTAGTCTTATGTCTTGTTCGTCTAGCCTTATTTGTTGAAGGATTTCTATTAAGTTGGTGTGTCTGACTTTGTCGAATGCTTTTTCAAAATCTATGAAACACATAAAGACAGATTTCTGTTTTTCTATGCATTTTTGTATCAATATTTGGGTACAGAAAAGGGCCTCTCTAGTACCAAAACCATTCCGAAAGCCGAATTGTGTTTCACTTAGAGTTTCTTCACTTTTTCTATAAATGCGATTCTGAATTACTTTCAAAAATATTTTTAATGTTTGGCTCATTAGACTAATAAGTCTGAAGTCACCACAGGAATTCGCTTTGGGTTTCTTTGGGACAGTGATAAATGTAGATTTGAGCCAATCTGATGGAAATTCTTCACTTTCATATATTTTATTAAATAGTTTTTCAAGAAGTTTGATGTTATCTGATTCGATTAATTTTAAAAATTCTGTTTGCACACCATCTGGTCCACTGGCTTTTCCTGTTTTACTTGTTTGTATAGCATTCTCTATTTCGCATTTCATGATTGCTGGTCCTTGAATGTTATCTTTTATATTTATAGGCTTCTGTCTAGTATCATTGAAAAGTTCTGTTACATATTTTATCCAAATCTGTGCTTTATTCTCTTCTTCTAGAACTATTTTTCCATTTTCGTCTCTTAGAGACACTATTTGCTATTTCCTGAGTTTTCCGGAAATTTTGTTGATTTTCTTATACAGATTGAAATTATCATGTTGTTTCTGAAGCAGTTCAATTTCAGTACATAAATTTTTCATCCAATTTTCCTTGGCTTCTTTTATTTTTTTCTTGATGATGTTATGTGTTTCTGTATACCTGGCTAGGTCTTTGTTTTTATACATTCTTCTTGTATCAATAAGAGAAAGAATCTCATCTGTCATCCATTCCTGTTGTTTTATATTATTCACATAACCTACTTCTTCAATACTTGTTGTTACGATGGCATTCTTTAAGCTATTCCAAAGAGATTCCACACCTTTATTTTCTTCTATGTTAATCTGTTATAATCGCAGGTTAAGCTGTGTCTTGGCACTTTTATTTATGTTCGGGTCTTTCAGTTTTTCTACATCAATTTTCTTTTTCTTCTTTTGTGATTTTTTAGCTGATTTTAATCTAAGACGTACTTCTGCAACTATGGGATTGTGGTCTGATGAGATATCTGCTCCAGGATAAGTCTTTGCACCCTTTATACTACTGTGAAATCTTTTATTTATCAGTATATAATCAATTTGATTTCTGACAATATTATGTTGGTTATCTTGAGGCGATTTCCAAGTGTAAAGTCTTCTTGGTGGAAGTTTAAACCAGGTATTTGCTATTGTTAGATCTTCTTCCTGACAGAATTGGACGAGGCGATCTCCTCTGTCATTTCTGGTGCCTAAGCCATGTTCGCCAACAATTTCTCCATCACCCCCTCTTCCCACTTTTGCATTGAAGTCACCCATCACTATGTTTATATCATGTTTCTTTGTTAGGTTTTTAATCTCTTTTAGGTGTTCATAAAACTCTTCAACATCTTCTTCACTTTTGTCAGCTGTGGGTGCATAAGCTAGAAGTTTAATAAGTGGAAATTGTAAAGAGAATACGTTTTTGAGTTAAAGAAAGTTTTTGCGATCATTTTGAAACACGTTCCAGAGACAACAGTTTTCTTTGTGTGCTGCTGCTATTTGTATTAATTAGTTGGGTAAGAGCAGTTTCTATATCCCATAAATAGAGCACTTGAATTTCAAGTTCTTTATTATAAAGAGAGCCTGTGTAGCTCAGTGGATGTGGCGTTTGCCAACCACGGCGCTTGGCCGCATGAAGGAAGACTTGGTTTCGAGTCTAGTCGGCGACTAGAGGAAATTTTTCTAAGCCTTTTTTCGACCGGTTCCCGAGTTAGTCGATCTCTGGCACGGGCAAGCAGGTTTTTCCTCCCGGAAACTCGGGTTTTTCGTCCTGTAAACTCAAGAAAATCGACCGTAGAACCCACATTATTTCAGACATTAAATATATTGTGTTAGGGTTAGGGACCACGAGATGGCGGCACATTTGAGCACATCTTCACTGCGTACCGCTTAATTAGTGATAGCTTTGGGCCATCTATCTCTGATTGGTACCAGTGGAGATTGAACTGCCCACTCAGTCTCCAAAAGTTAGATAGGGCTAAATGGCCTCGCCTACTCCCCGTATACGGGAATAAAAAGGCGTTAGCTGATTTTTTTTTTATTATTTATAAATTAAATTGATTTTTCAGTTTATTTTTTTGTGCATCAAGATTCTAGTCATTTTAGGGTAAACTGTCGAGTAAAAATTGGATGTTAGCGAGCATAGCAAGTTATCGTTACTGTTTATTGCCTTAACTAATTTATTGTTTTAACTAAAGCTGGAATTATTATGCTTATTACTGCAACTTAAAAAAAAAATCAAAGCTGGAGTTGAATAAATCTTGTAATAAATAAATGTTGTAATTCCATAAATATGATGAATTTTGTTATAATTTTTATTAACGTAAATTCAAAATTTTTATTTTTAGTGAGAATATTTGAACTTTACACTTCATGAAGTGCCAATTTTTACCTTGATTAGCAAGCTTAATTTGATTGCATTCAAATTCTTTTTTTTTTTTTTTTAAAAAAAAACTTTTATCGTTAAGAAATAGTTTTGCTGCTAAATGAAAAAGCGAATTTATTAATAGATGAGACAAAATTTAAAGATGAAAAGGAAAGAGTTAAAAAACGAAAAAAAATGAGTGACGAAGTTTCACAATCTAACAATGAGATTATATTACATGGGAAAGAAACTTTTGCTGTGAACACTTTTAATGTCATTTGCAATAAGTTAATTTTGGAAATTAATGAAAAAACAAAAAGCTATTTCGACATATTAGATATGTATGACATTTTTTTGAAGGAAGATATAGATCCAGACAAGTACAAGACTAGTATTAATAAAATTTTACAAATTAATGGGACTGATATTGATCCAGAAAAATTTACTGATGAAGTTAAACAATTTTTAATAATGATAAAAGAAGAAAATTCTTATTCTTCAATTAAAAATGTCCAAATTTATAAACGATGGGTTAAGGTCTACTTCTCCGAATGTAGAAACAATTCTAAAAATATTTTTGACGGTGCCTATTTTAAATGCAAGTGCTGAACGCCTTTTGAGTGTTGAAATGAATAAAAAAATTATTGAAGAAGCAACTTGCACCAAAATAAAACAAGTGACCTGTCGTTATTATGCATTGAATCAGATGTAATGGACTCGATAAATTATGATGATACTATAGATATATTTGCTAAAACCAAAGCCAGAAAAAAAATTTTAGTTATTAATTGTTTTATTTAAATTTGAACTGATTTATTTTTATACTTTCTTAAAATGTAAATATATGTATACCAATGTTGTATTGTGTTATTAAAATGAGTTATTATGGAAATGTTGACTTTTATTTTCAACAAACTAAAAAAAAGGTTATTTTTGATGGCCTCATAATGATGTTGCGCCTCTGGTCTCCAAAAGGATAAATGCGGCCCTGATATTTAAATAAATTGAAAGGCACTAACGTCAAAATTCTTGTTATAAGGCTATTTATTATCCGATTATTCGTAATGCATCTTAATTATTATACAAGACATATCTATCCATATCCAAACTCCTCCTATGTAGAGAATCTTGCTTCATCGCCATGATGAAGCATAGCGTCAGAGAGAATTAATATAAAATGGAATTAAATACAAACTAATTTGAAACGGTTCGTCTCTACTAGAGGGCGGAGGCATCGCTCTACTAAACAGATATATAAGAGCTTATCAGCAGTGTGTAAGTTGTGGAGGTGTGTGTTAGGTCATTTTTGTGTATCGCGGAACGTTTTCAAGAGAAAGCACTTCTTGTAACAGATATCATTCAGCTAGTAAATAACACATTTACAAGTGTCAGCATTTGACTTCTAACTTTATTATCCGTGTGATGGTGTGATAATCATATTCTGTGGATGCATTCACGTGCAAGCAATGCCAGATGTAACTGTTTTGTTGTGTTTGTGTGGTCTGAATGCTGTTAATTTTCAGCGAGAACCCATTATTTGTAATGAATCTCGGTAAGTAACAGGTCGTTTCTCTTAAGTTAACACCCTATAGAATACATCTAATGAATTATAAATGGAATAAATGCAAACACTATTCTGCGGAGTTTGTGTGCTCCGAAATGTAACAATGAAAAATACAACACGTGCAGGGATATAAAATTTAAATGTACATGGGTTACATCTCAATGAATCCTGATAGCATCTTATGATACAATTTTACTTTTATGATATAATACATTTTTTTTTTTTTTTTTTAAAGATGTTGGGTATATCGTAGATTGACTTAACAAAGAGGAATTCTTATAAACAAAACGATTTTCTTTTTTAACTCAGAGGATATAAACAAAGTAATTTTGGATATTTATATATATATTTTTTCATTTTTATATATGTTATTATTATTATCAACTCTCCTGAAGTCAGACTCGTCGAGGATATGTATATTTATTCGTAACGAAGTTACGGTTCTGTCTTAAGCATAAAAAGTGATGAATAAACTACAAATGCAGCTGTGCATAGCCGAGTTGAATTTTAAAAAAAATTGTACATAGAGCGGATAATGATCTTTTACTTCTCACTTCACACTAAGGAAAATCAGATCCAATACCTGGGTGAAATAATCTTTCAAGACATCACTGGCCTATCATTAGCCGCTTTGAGCATAAATCTAAAAACACCCCTCTGCTTAGAATGCATTTTAACTGAATATTCACATTTTTCAATTATTATTATAACAGTTACAAGTTGAACGTGGATTACACCTATTACTTGAACAGTTGTTCCTGATGTTTTGGCATTTGAGGAAAACTTATCTTTGTGACATTACAGTAGCAACTGTGTCAACTTATTAGTAAACAGTTTTCGCTACACAGTATTATTTCTAATCTTGAAATTCAATATATATATAACAAAGAATTTTTGCACTTGCAATAGAACAGAAAAAAATTTATCCAAATTTAATTATCTGTTATACTGTGTTATCTATCTTTTAATAGTTTCTATGTTATATATTGAGGCTGTAATTTTACTCCTCAGTTTAGTACTGGAATGGGAACCTTTGCTATTTCTCTGCTTGCAGCAGCATTTAAAAAAGAAAAGCACAATAAGTAAATAAACTAAATCACATTTTACATTATTAGTACTGAACAGCCAGTTAAATATTTGATTAGCCATTGTTGAAAACGAATGACAAGTTATGTTACTGGAGGATCACATCTGAAAAGTTTCTGTAATCACTAACTATCATGAAACAATCCATGCTGCTGTCTTAGACGGCTGACTATGTATTTTCCTGGAAATTAAAAGTATGATTGACTTAAATGCTTAAAGGCCCAAAGCTAAGTGTTAAAAATTTGAGTCACCCCCCCCCCCACCACCATTTGGATGAATTATGAAAGTTTCACGATTTCCATTTTTGTTACAGGGTTTAATATAAAATGCCATTTTAATATGGCAATGAATACAGCTCTCTCTTAAGTATACAAATTTTTGATAAAATTAAATGATCCACTTCATCAGTAGGTTAATGATAATTTCCATTAATAGTGTGGAAGTAAAGCAGTTGTTTACTTCTGTCTTCTCAATATCCTCCACTGTTTAGAGCACTGCCCTCCTCTTTAATTCTTTACTAATATAGTAACATTTTTTTAATTACGTATTTCACTAAACAGCTATGATGTTCCTATTCCTTTGATCATTTACATGATTTCATCACACTTCAGTAGTAAGCATTTCCATGTTGAAAAAAAAAAAAAAATGCATGATTAACATCAGTTGCAGTAGAACATTGTGCAGCATGTAATATTCAATGTGAACATCTTTTTCTGATAGTTCTTTTGGTGTTTCAGTTACTGGCTAACATACACTAAGTCAGTTGTGACTTCCCCCTTAAAATAGAATACGAAATATTGTTGGCATATTTCCAAATGAATTTTTTTTTACTTAAATTACGAACAAGTTCAGCAGGTCAAAGTTATGTGATAGTTAATTTTTAAGAATTACATTATCTGGACTATTCATCATTTGTTCAGTCTTAGATTTCTGTTGTTGGAATTTTTAATTTATAGTCTTAATTTCTTTAAAAGAAGTTTTCATCTTATCTTAGTTTTTTTTTCTTTTTTGCCAACTGGTTGGCACTATCATTAGCATGCATAAATACATACATCTCTGAGTTAGTTGAGACCTTTCTATAAAGACTTAAGTCCTTCCTGTTCAAGACTAGATCTCGCCCTTTGTCTTTCTCATGCAGGCAATGTATGACAAGCCTATCTAGTCACAATGATTTTTTATAACATGCTGTGTGTAAGCTTTAGTACTGTTTTAATATATAAACCTGTAATTTTGATATAAATCTCTGGATATTCTGTGATAGATTTCTTTGAGACTTGAAAGTGATGTTTCCCTATGTCAAGTTACTAGCATGAAGATAGGTATCTCAACTAGGCTTGCTTTTTTTTTTTTTAGTAGATAGTGGAAACTACAGTTTGAGAGTCACCTCCTCCCCTCCTTATCCTTCAATTTCTCTTAATAGCATTAGAGGGAAGGAGTAAGAAGTAAGAGAGAATAGAGAAAAAAAAAAAGAGTAGACCAGCCTACAGATAATATACCAAATGTATATTGTAGGAAGCAAAATAGTCTAGCCTGGATATCTCAGGTTTGCCATACCTATACTTACCAATGTGAGCCCCTGAATAAAATAATAGAACAGATATACTTTCAACTATCTTGGATGTGAAATATCATATGAAGGAGAAAAAGACATAAAATAAAAAGTTCAAAAATATACAGATTATAGACTTGATAAATAGAACACTCAATCCAGATATAATACAAAGAGAAACACGCTTTAGCAGTGCCTACGTTATTATATGGCAGTGAAGAATAGGCGAAGGATAAAAGACACATTATTAGACAAAAAAAGTAATTATATTTTGAAAGAAATGAAAATAAAATCAATAAAAGAAAAACTAAGCAATTACAAACAAAATTGGATAGTACATATAAACCAAATGGCCAACACCTCATATCCTAAACAATTAATAAAATATAAAACAATTGGAAAGAGAAGGCCAGGTAGACCTCAAAAGGGGATATTGCATGGATAATGAGAGACTGGAACAGACCAATATGGTCTATATCCATAATTAGCGTTATGATGATTCGGTAATAACTCGCTTTCTCGAATAAAAATGTCCCTCGCTCCTTCCACTCTCTGGGTGGGAGTGAGTAACAAAAACTAAAATCATTCTTTGTTTAACTGAGTAATCATTTAGTTACTTTGATGTCACATTAATATTATTTCCAGATCTCTATTGGAATCTAGTTACCACAATTCTAGTTACCACATATGTTACTTATTAAAAACATTTGGCATTAGTACTCAACCCACTCTGGCAGTACATCACTAAATTCACTACTCTACATGCAAAAAAATTACTTCACTTCTTCACTCACGTGACTTTCATATAGTATTCAGTGATGACAATGACCTCTTATTCTCCCACCACCTGTTATTCTATGTAGGATTTCCTCATATCTATATCTGATAGGCTCTTCTCATTGATTTTCATGTTTCACATCATAACATCTCTTCTTCAGTCTGTCGGGCTCTGACATTGAAGGAATGTCAGAGTAAGTTCCTTCAGTTTTTCTTTAAAAGAATAAGACATAAGTTTATCTAAAATTGATTATAGACCCATGGTTCAACAACAAAAATTTATCCAAAAAACAAAGTAATTTAAATAGGATCCAAAGAAGAATTTGCCTCCTTTAATGGTTTAACACTTTAAGGACATCTTTGGATAATAATTCCACTCTCCAACCAATTGGCTGTGGTTTGACATCCCACTGCAGGCATGGATGTCTGTGAATGTCTTAAGTGATGGATGAACTTCACCGGGTTTGAGACCATCCCTATCTTTATTGGAAGCCTATACTAGCTTGAAAAAAAGTTTGTTTGGTATCTAGAGCAAGATTACCTAACCTTTAATCTGCTTTAATTATGCTGGATAAATTTACCACTTTTCATAGATGGGATTCACTTAAAAAAAAGATACCTTTTAAAGTACATTTGTCACATCTTGCACCTAAATTGCTTGCCTTGAATTTACCACAGGCCAGTAGTACATCTCTGAATCTCCTAGTTTTAAGACCTCATGCTTAGCTACATTATACTGGCATCGCCACTGTTACTGTATTGTAATATTTGTATAAATACGGTGTATAAGATATATAATTTATATTAAATGTTTGGTAATTAAATGTGAAATGCATTTATCATTATTATTCGACACCTCCAGGGAGTCGAGGACTCATCGAGGGAGGGCACCTACTCTACAACTCTCAACCTTATCCACCTGTCATCCACCAACCACATCATCTACACCAATGCCATCTACTGTCCACCACCACTTTTTTTTTTTTTTTTTTTTTTTTTTTTTTTTTTTTTTTACAGACAATCACAAACATCCATGCCCACGGCAGGATTCGAACCTGCAGCCTTTTAGCTGGAGAGTGGATATGTTAACCACTCGGCCAACCAGGCCATTTATGAATGCACTAAAAAAAAATAACTACCAAAAATGCTTTAGTTCTCCAATTAAATGAATTTTTTGGTTACTCCTCCCAATGAGAGATTGTAAACTTATGGTACATTAGTAATAGTGGTGTTCTAAGGATTGTTGTTATTATTATATTACCCCCAAGACCTCATGGAGTCAAAGACTCATCTGGGAGGTCCTTTTATCACATACACATCTCATCATACCGTGTCTTAAACACACTCAAACTCCTTGCAGACACCACAATCTCAGGCATGGCATTCCAATCATTCACAACTCTGCACGAAAAAAACCTGCCTCTCACACCCTCTTTATACAGTTTCCAGCGATGACCCCTGGTTCTCCCCTGATCTCCCACTATTTTCTGTAGAACTACTCCAACATTGATCCTATAACAACCCCTTACCAATTTGAAGGTCTCTATCATGTCTCCCCTCTTCTTCCTGTCCACGAGACTCTGCAAATTACATCTTCTCAATCTTTCCTCATACTCAACATTCCAAAAGTCAGAAACTACCTTAGTCAGTCGCCTTTGGACCCTCTTCAACATCTCTTAATCCTGAAAACCAGGTGACCAAATCTGGGCATAATAGTCCATGTGTGGCCTAATCAAAGCCTTATACAACGGAACAAGAATCTCCCTACTTCTACATGTCAGTGTCCTCCGCATTATTCCCAGAAGCCTTTGTGTTGTCTTCACAATTTTGGCTATGTGTCCCCTAAATTTTAGATCCTTATCCACTATCACCCCCAGATCTCTTATTTCCTCCACCTCCAACAATATATTTTCACCAAGCATAAATTTTGGATCCCATCTTTGTTTTCCAAATTTTATACATTTTGCAACAGTGAACTCTCATCCCCATTTCCATGCCCAATCACTCAATTTATTCAAGTTTTCTTGTAAGGTCACTACATCTTCACTAATATTCATGGCTCGTCCCAACTTTGCATCATCTGCAAACAACTGAATATCTCCATCCAAATCTTCACCAATATCATTAATATACAAGTTAAACAGTAATGACCCTAAAACAGACCCCTGAGGCATTCCACTAGTGACTTTCCTTGATATTACTCCCCCATACACAACTCGTTGATACCTATCAGATAGCCAGTCTTCAATCCAATGCACTAATCTAATATCCAACCCCATCTGCTCTAGTTTGACTTAACTTATGAGGTACTCTATCAAAAGCCTTTGTGAAATCCAAGTATATTACTGTGTCGTTCTCCAAGGAAGCAGTCACTTTCTTATAATAAGTAGATTACTAAAACATGATCTCCCTTTAGCAAATCCATTATTTTTAAATAATTTTTTTTTTAAATATATTTTTACATAATCTGGCAACCCTAGTCTACAAGACAAAATGTGGAACATTTATCAAGCTCTTCAGGCCTTCAATAAACAGGGTAATGGTTTCAACATTGGATGATGAAATTAATTTCTTACCTAATATTATCATTCAGGTGGGAGATGAATTTATATCTATGCCTTGGAGAACAAGTACATTAAGTACCTGATGGCCTAAGCTGACAAATATTATAATGCCAGAATTGTTCTCTTAGGTTGTTATACTGCATCTTAAAAGGTATACTTTTGAGTGAGAAGAATTACATTTACATTGCAGATTATGCAGTTTGCCTGAGATATGAATATTTTATCGCTAAAGAACTAGTTTATTTTTATGACAATCCAACAATGGTTTATAATCTACAGCATAAGAACACTGTGGACAGGTTGAAAGTTGGATAATCTGCCAGCCCTGATCTAGAAATCAAGCATGGTACTTTTTTTAGTTGCTAAACACACTTGCAAACATTCATGCCACAGTGAGATTTGAACCAGATCTTATAAGTTTAGAGCAGAGTTGCTATCCATTTGTCAAACAAAGTCAGGTCAACATTTCTTTAGATTGATTGGATTAGTTTAAATTGCAAATGAAGTAACTAAGGGTAAAAGCCAAAGCATAATTTGCTTATGTAGTAGTTAATTGACTATATTCAGGAATAATAAAATTTCTTCATTTATTTTATGGTCCAACTTAGTATACTCAGCTGTTTTCCTGAGAAATTTCATTTCTGCAGAAAAACTTTCCTTATTTATGGTCCATGTTTCACTTCCATATAATAATAAAATTAGTTTAGACAGTACGTTTATATATATTCTGGTGTTTTTTGTACCAGGAGTGGCTTTAATATATTATTTATTATGCCATTTACTTTAAGAGAAGTTGATATTTTAATGTGTCTTTTTCATCTTCATATGCTAAGTCATGTCCCAGATTTTTTTAAAGTATCTACTTGTAATATTTTATTTTTTTATGCATGAATATCTAGTATCCATACATAAAATATCTGGTATAATGCCAAACCTTTTCTAATGAGGAATATAACAAGAAATTTTGCTCTGTTATTAACTCAGTTCTTGATGAAGGATTCTGAGTGCAAAGCACTAAAATAGCCATGTTTTTGTAACATATCAAATACTGACACACACACTCTCTCTCTCTCATATATGCTGTTAAATGATATTTAATAATTTTTATGTCTCAGCATCTCCATGGAGACACTCATTGCAGGAAACTGACTAAGCATTATTGACACAATACGTATTATACCTCTCTTCTAGAACAAAAAAAAAAAAAAATTGGCTTAGCACCCATGCTAACTACACTCTTATAAATTTACATAGGTGATCCTTGTTCTTTCTCTTCATGCCAAGTACTGAAAAGAAGTTAGTGCAAATCTTATAAAAATCTCTTTAATATCTTTTTCCTTTTATCAGTAGTTTTTGAAGTCATCGACCATTATGTTCTCTCAGGGAGCATTTCATAGATTTGTCCCAATCTTGGTCACTCACCTCTGGATCCTCTCCACCATTTCATCCCAGTGAAATCCAGTAACCAGATGTGACCTTATTAAAGTCTTATAAAGGTAATTAACCTTATTATCCCCTGCTGTTATTGTATTCTTCAACAACCACTCATTTGTTTTTGGACACTTTTCCAATATGTCCTCTAAAACTTCAACTCCCTGTCCATGTCATCCCCAAATCCCTATTTTTCAATTTTCTGGTTCTCCCCCCCCCCACACAGCTTGTAATCTTTTCATCCCAAAGTGACCTTGCACTGGGTCGCATTAAACTGGCAGCCATTTATATCCACATTGCCACTATTTAAGTCATTATTGTGCAGATCTCTACATCTTCATGTTTATTGCTCTTCTTACCATTACATCATCAGCAAACAACTGCATATTTCTCCTCAAACCATTTCTTATATCATTAATATATAAATTAAACAGCACTAGACCAAGTACTGACCCTTGGTCAGTACATTACTAATCGCCTTCCTTTCCTCCAGACTCAGCCTCTCATACACTGCTCTATGATATCTGTCAGCCAGCTTTGTATTCATCCCCATTGCTCCAATTTATGCAACATTTTTTCTTTCAAGTGGAATCCTATCAAATGCCATTTCTTATATCATTAATATATAAATTAAACAGCACTAGACTAAGTACTGACCCTTGGTCAGTACATTACTAATCGCCTTCCTTTCCTCCAGACTCAGCCTCTCATACACTGCTCTGTGATATCTGTCAGCCAGCTTTGTATTCATCCCCATTGCTCCAATTTATGCAACATTTTTTCTTTCAAGTGGAATCCTATCAAATGCACTTGTAAAGTCCAGCACATGATCAGTGAGTAGCCATTTCCTTTATCCAACGCAGCTGTCACTATTGTGAAAAGCAAGCAAATTACTTTGGCAAGACCTACCCTAAACAAAACTACGAATTCTGTATTTTACTAATTTCTCCAATACTTTAAACATTACTTGTTTGCTAAGACAAATGTGATGTTACATTTTCATAATCAACTAATTCAAAGGTTTTTCATTTATTATCTGTATGGACCTCTGCTTCCAAGTATTCTTGCATTTAAGTCCCACTTATGTTACAACTACTATTAAATAATGAGTGGGAGATTTAAAATTACGGTGATATTGCAGTGCATCACTTGCTTAGGACTGCAACTTTCACAAATGCAGTTAATTTATATGGGATACAAGAATATGTTTGCACTCTTAAAGGTTGGTCTTAAGTGGCATATTGTGTATTTTACTGATGTATTCCATGTTTAAATTTCTGTAGCTGTTATGCATGTTGAAGTTTTCTATTCTAGACTCTTTGACATGAATGTTACTGGTATGATATTTTCTTTATAGATATTATTTTAATAGGGATATGAGACCATCACAGAAGAACTTAAAAAAAAATTTTTTTTTTTTTAAAAAAACAAACAAAAAATGCTCTTTATTAAAAGAAATAGGCACATCCAATTGTAGTTGTACATAAAGTTATTTGCATAGCACTAAAATGCAGTGCTGTTTTATTATTTCTTCCACAATATAACCCCTTTTATCTATTCATGTGTATTCAGACAAGACTACATATCTCTTCTCACTTTTAAAAAAAAAATTTTTTTTCCCTTTTGTTCAGGTAGCATTATGGAAGTTATCACAAGGCCCTGCCAGTCTCCCCCCCCCACGTCTTCCAACAAAAAGTATGCTCTCTCTCTCTCACACACACACACACATCCACAGGTCACTGTGGAAGTGTGTGTGTGTTTTGACCAGATTACTCAGTGAGTTTTGACCAAATTGGAGTATAGCTGCTTCTTGCATTTTGAAGACCAATTATAATTTATGCCTAACTGAACCAAAATGGAGAGTACAGATCTAAAGAAAGATTAAAAAAAGAAAAAGAGCCAGACAGCTGCTATTCGCATTGCTCAAACAATTTTGTGACAATTTATTCATCTATTTTATCTCTGTCATTTTAAAAAAAGATATATATAATGTAATAAAATAATGTGTGTTTGTGTGTGTACTTAGGAGTGAGCCAAGTACTTAGGAAGCATTAAGTTACTTGCCAGCTATATAGTTGACTTAGTTGTGTATAAGGGTCCCAATAGAATTGAGCAGTAACATAATAAACAAAAAATAATGCTAATTACTTAAAGTAATTTAACTATGTTAGCTACTTCTTCAATATGTACACCTTTTTCTCTAAGATTTTTTTTTAAAAATATAATAGTCACTAGTTCACAGCAGTTTAGAAAAACTGTTATAATACTCGGTCATAGGAAATCCCCTGTAGTAGACAGATCAATGAAAAATTAATTCACCTTGGAGAATAACTATTAGACATTCATTATTGCACAGGCATCTATATGGAGTCCAAGGACTCATCATGGTAGATCCAGACTATCCATACAACATCTATCGTACCTCTCCTCAAATCTACTAACAAAGCATTCACTGCTGACTCTGATATCCCATTCCATTCATTAATCACTCTTAAGTGAAAAATCTCATTCTCACACACTTGCTAACCCACACACTAGTACCTATCCAGGGATGATTTCTTTTCCTATTCCCTCTAGGTAAGTGACTAGATTATGGAATTTGTTTTAAGTAACTTAAAAATGTTTCTATCTTATCCCCTCTTTTTTAATTATCAACCAATTTTTGCAACTCTTCCCTGTATTTTCTCTCTCACTCACTCACACACACACACACACACACACACACACACACACACACACACATCCCCAAGAAATTCAAGTGACAGACCTCAGCACAATAATCCAGATGTAGTCATATCAAGGCTTTACAAATAGGAATGATAACTTACTTATATCTGTTTGTTAGTGTGTTCTTCAGTAATTGAGTATTTAGATGATATGCAGGAACAGATGTAAAGAGTGAATCTGGATGGTTTTAAAGTGACCATGTGATTTCAAACAAGGATGGTTCTGGTATATTTAATTTAAAGAGCTCCTCAAAGCACACTGACTTTTTAAGGAGTTAATTTTTAGATTAATAAGTACTTAACAGCAGAGATTGACTGATTATTCATAACCCTTCTTGCCACACAACAAAAATTTACTCACCAAGGATCACCCCCCATCTGTTTAATGATAAGGAACAAATTCCATTTTACCACTTCACATCTAACTGAACAGGTACTGACAAGGGAAGTGAATCTGAATGTTTGCATATATTTCTATAGTGACCAGAAAGCCATTAGCATAACTAGGTAGATTTTTGTCTTGGAAAAATATTAATCATGTGCTTCCCCAGGCCAGTTACCAAACATGTGCTACTATTGCTTGCCACCTGCTTACTCTCAGAAATTCATGTATGGTCACACACTGAATCAGTGAAGTGAATACATTGGCTGAATTAATAAGCATATTAAAAAGCTCATAAAATGCAATAATTTACAAATGTGCTTCTTTCTTACTATGTTTTTATATAAATTGTGCATCCAGGCTCTGTTGTATATGGAGACATTCACCTCACTACAGTATTCCAGGAAGTAAATGAAACCAATCAATGGCCACCTGGTAAATAGTAACAATATTAGTGCTGCTAATGGGATTTGGCTAAGAATAGCAGTAATACTGAATGACATAATAGCTAGAATGTGTGACAAGAGAGAACTGGAATACGTGGATGCTTGGAGTGCGTTTGAGGACAGAGAGGAATTGTATGCAAGAGACTACTTACATTTGAATGAGGAAGGACGTAGGCATCTGGAGAGATTGCTGTTCTGAAAAAATGAGTGTGTCCCAGGGAGGATGGTAGCAAGGGTGGCCTCCTGTGGGAATGGGTACTTGGGAGAAGGGGGACGACATCAGGTAACACTGAGCCCAGTGGAGTCTAGAGGGGATAATGCTAGGTATAGAAACAGCGGCATTTATATGCTATATACTAATGCCAGGAGTATCTGGAATAAGGGAGAGGAATTGATGGTGCAGATAGCATCAGCCTGGCCAAAAATTATTGGGATCACTGAGACGTGGTTGACAGAAGAGCATATAATAACAGGAATAGAAGTCGCTGGGTACAGCATTTTTCAGCAGGATAGGAAGGGAAACGTGGTGGTTGAGTACTGCTTATGATAAGTGACGACCTATGTCCTCTAAGAGTGGAGACTTTGGAAGGCAGTGACAGTAATGATTTTGAAAGCATATGGTGTGAGGTAGAGGTGGGCAAGACAGGATATTTAGTGGGGTGTTGCTACAGACCCAGGAGTACAGAGGGTGGGGACCAGGAAATGTTTAGACAGGAGTTTGGCAAGTGCAAGAAGAATGATTGTTATGGGAGATTTTAACTACAGTAGTATAAACTGGAGGAGAGCAAGATGCATGTAGCAATAAGGGAATGGAATTTCTAGAATTCTTGAGGGACAAATGTCTTAGGCAACATGTAATAGAGGGAACAAGAGATTCAAGAGTTTTGGATTTGGTTATAGCATCAGAAGAGTTGATAATAACTGAGATGACATCTCTCCCACCAGTTGGAGAGAGTGCCCATATGATTTTGATTTGGAAAATTAATAGACATGCAGGAGTGTCAAAGAGATGGGAACGTATGTGGAATTATAAGGCAATCGATTATAATAGTCTAAGATGTCAACTTGTGGAAGTTTCATGGAGGGAGAAATTGGAAGGCCGGGATTTCATTAGTGCATGGGAAAGTATGAAAGCATATTTGTTAGCAGCAATGGTAAGTTGTATACCACGAGTGAACAAGAGGACACAATTTGGAGTAAAGTGGATGACAAATGATATTAAACAGGAATTGCATGTGAAAAAGAGGCTGTGTAAGAGATATAAGGAGACAGGTGAAGAGAAGATGCATGAAGAGTATAAGACACAGGCCAGAAGAGTGATTAGTGTGGTAAGGAAGACGAAACTGGAATATGAGAGGAGATTAGACCTAAGATCTAAAGAAAATCTTAGGGAATTCTTTAGATATGTGGCCAGTAGGAAGAGAAATGACTGTAGAAGAATGATATTGTGGAATAAAAATGGGAATAGAGTGACTGATGCAGAGGACATAGTAGAATTGTTCAATGAACACTGAGTATTTCATCCTGGAGGAGCCAGTTTTAATGCTAGAGGAATAGAGCAGGTTCGAGGTTTAGAGGTACAGGAGGAGAGTGTGTTTCAAATACTGAGTACTCTGAATGTTAAAGCTGTGGGACTGGATGGTATTTCACCAAGAGTTTTGAGAGAGTGTGCTAGGGAACTGACAGTGCCTTTGACCTGGCTTTTCAATGAAAGTCTGGCTGGGAAGGATTATTAGTAATAGTGCAGATGCAGCAGCCCTGCAAGAGGATTTGAATAAGCTAGATAGATGGGCAAATGTATGGGGTTTTGGTTTAATGCAGCAAAATGTAAGGTCTTGAGGTTTGGGAATCATCAAAGGGACACTGCATACTCTGTGGGAGGAGTTATACTGGAGGAAATAGGGAAGACAAGAGATCTGAAGTTGATGATGGATAGAAACCTGAAATTTAGGGGACATATTGCAAAGGTGGTGAAGGTAACACAGAGGATTGCTGCAATAATGAGAAGGACACTGACCTGCAGAGATAAAACAGTTATCATTCCATTGTATAAGACCCTGATCAGACCACACTTGGACTATTGTTCTGAAATTTGGTCCCCAGGATTTGAAGGGGATAAATTAACTGTGGAAAGGGTACAAAGGCAGATAACAAAGATGGTTTCAGGACTGTACAATGATAGTTATGAGGATCTGCTGAGGGAATGTGGACTGCAGAGTTTGGTGGATAGAAGGAGGAGAGGTGATATGATTGAGACTTTTAAACTGTTGAGAGGTGGTTACAGGATTGACACTGGGGAGTTCTTTCGCTTGGTTGAACAGCGGGAAGGAGTGATGACAAGAGGCCATCCCTGGAAGTTATGAAAGGAAACTGTGAGCAAGAGGGTGAGGAGTGGTTTCTTTGCATGGAGCGTGGTTGAACTATGGAATGCATTGCCTGATGGAGTGGTGAGAGCGAGAATGGTCAAGGAGTGGTATGATAGACTTAGTGTTTCTTAGGGGGGGGGGACCTCCCATTGATGAGTCTTGATAGACTTTGTGTTTCTTAGGAAGGATCTTCCACGATGAGTCTTTTGACTCCATGGAGGCCTTAATAATAATAATAGCAAGAATGATTAAGCATTCTGTTATGGTTTTATGTAATTATGTAATTATTATTTTATGTAATAGCAAGAATGATTAAGCATTCTGTTATGGTTTTATGCAAATTATGTAATTTTTTTGTAATTATGGAAACCAGCCCTTTGTTTTGCAACACAGATAATTAGTTACTGCCACGTTGTAGAAAACAACCAGAAGAACTTCATAAGTGTACTATTGTAACAACTGAAAAGTTTCCTGTATTTAAAATAATAATTTCCCAGCTCTCCTATAGCAAGATTTTTGCTGGGTTAGAAAGTAATTATATTTTGACAAGAAATCATATTTTTGTTCTTCACGGAATCATGTAATTATCAAAGTTTGCATGTGCAGTAACATAGCAATTATGCTACTTGACTAATGAGGCAATTGATTTTGCATTATATTGTCCCATCATCCCAAGATGTATATACTTTGTTTTGGACATGTGTATTGTCTTATTATAGGAATAGGGATTACTGTTCAATTAGTTTCAACCATTATTAAAGTCTTCTTGCATACTCAATGAGATAGTGCTCATTACATAGCAGTTTTACTATATAAGGGATTCATAACCTGAGATTCATCTTCTCTGGTTATCCCTGTCTTTTACAACTAATTCTCTTCATCTATCCCAACAGGTTATTCCCTTTTCTGTTTATATAACTCTGTTTATATAACTAAGTTAGTTTAAAGCCTTCCCATTTTTCCTTCCAGGATCCATGTCAAAGCTAACATTATTTCTCCTCTGTCTATTCTCTGTATCTATACAATCCATTTCCATCTCTCTATCGCTAATACTTTTTTCGCTCTGTTTATATAACTCATTTGTTATACATTGTTGCCAAAATATTTTTAGTATTTTGTGCAAATGCATTGTTGCCATTTGGCTTCCTCTTTCTTTGTCAATTTTCATGTTTCTGATACTGTAATAATATGGTATTTACAACAATTCCATTTAAGATCTTTGTATAGATTTTATTATAGTATTCGAATGATTTCTATATACTATTCTGGGGACTTTTTTTTTTTTTTTTTTGCTAATCATGTTTAAGTTCAACTTTTCAGTTGTCTTATATGATGTGTCTAATTTTTCTTGTATATCAGTATTTTGGTGATATTAAAGCTTTCATCTGCATAATTATATTTTCCAGCATGATGTAATTCCATTTTATTCCTTTCTTTATACTTTAAGTCTTTTTTTTTCTTGAACCAGTCAGTGATTATGTTGAATCAATCCCAGTAGTCCTTATCTCAAACCATTTTGATGTTTGCTGTGCAATAACACAACTCATTTTCTTAAACAAAATGTATTATTATTATCACATCTCTATCAGGAATTTTATAGCTTCTGATAATTATCCATAACAAAACTTGAAAGACTTAAGTGTTTAACACTTAAGTGTTTAACAAACTATACATGACAATTTAACACTTAAGTGTTAAATTGTCATGTATAGTTTGGCTCAGTGTAAATTTGATGTTTGCAAAATAGGCTACAGTTGATTCACATAAATGGAAAATTTCCCTAAGTTAAAACTTATAAGTACTTAAAAGAGATCACAAAGTTTACTTTCAAAGACACTTAAAACTAACTGAAACCTAGCTGTCACAGGAATGAATGGTACAACTGTTAAAACTTGTGCAAAAGATGCACAGTGATCAAGTAATTTTATCATCATCAGACCTCCATGGAATCAGGACCTATCACCAAATATCCCACTGGTCACACACATGGTTCATTACACTGTACATTAAATACATTCCCCATCTCCTTACTCATGACACTCTTGGGCAATGCATTCTAATCACTCACCACTTTCCATGCAAAAACACATACTCCTCATCCTCTTGCTCACACACTTACTATACAGCTTCCAGCAGTGACCTCTTGTTCTCTCCCATCTTTCACCATTCTATGTAAAATCTTGCACATTTGATTAATAACCAATTGGCAGCTTGTCTCAGTCATATCCCTTCCCCTCCTTGTATCAACTAGACTCTGCGAAATTGCATTTTCTCAATCTATCGTCATATTCAACAATTCCAGATACTAGAAACCACCTTAATCAATCAACTCTGTGCCCTTTTTAATGTCTTCATCCTTTTGAAAACCAAGTGATCAAATCTATGCAAAGTAATCCATGTTCAGCTTGATGAAAACCTTACAAAATGAAACTTCTACATGTCAGTGTCCTTCACTACATTGCCATAATCTGCTGTGCTGACTTCACAATTTTAGCAATATGTCCCTGAAGTTGTAGGTCCTTGTCTGCAATGATTCCCAGATAATCTCCTCCACTTCCTCTAAGATATTACCACCAACTATATATCTCTGTATCCTGTCTTTTTCTTCAACCTAACACTTTGCAACACTGAACTGATAATCCCACTCCCTTGCCCATTCAGCCATTGCATTCCAGTTCTCTTACAAAGCCACAATGTCTGCACTACTCCTCATAGTCCTCAGCTTTGCATCATCTTAAAAACAACTTTATACCACTATTCAGATCCCCAAAACAGACCCTTGAGGAACACCACTAGTGACTTTTCTGAGATATTGTTTCTCCATACTGGTGTCGAGGCTAGCTGGTGAAAGGACGTACTGTCGGAGAGCTCCTGAAAGATTTGTGATTTTTGTTGATTTATTAATATTTTGTTAGATTTAATTGTGTAATTTTAGTATATTATGGTAGTTTTATTAGTGCAGTTAGTGTACTAAAGTGTTTTATAACATAATCTATGTCGGGAAGTTGCCGCTAGAGGATTCGTAGTGTGTAGTGTTCGTGAAAGCTCCTGATGAGATAAGGGTTATTTTCAGTTATCGTTGATAAATTTACGTTAATATTGCATGGTTTTGTTTGCCTTGCCTTGTTAGTGCGTCTGTTTGTGTGTTTTTGGTGTTTATAATTTGATAAAATACGTTACTAGTATGGCTCCAGTACGAAGGAAATGGAGAGCCAGTAATGATGGTCCGCCATCTTCTTTCAAGAACGGTAATGTAAAGGAGATGATTCAGTGTACTATCTACGAAATGTATGCTTTGTGGAGTGCGGTCAGAGTGTGCTTAGATGATAATAAAGGAGTGAATGTGTGTAGAAAATGTAGGGAGAATGAGGAATTGAAGTGTATTTCGGATCGTGAGTGTGATATTTTTGTCAAACTTCAGAATGAAGAAAATAGGGATATGACAAGAAACGGCGAGGTTGTACCAGAGAATTGTGAGAGTGCGAATGTAGAAAGTGTGAATGATGGTATTAATGGTTTTATAGAGAATAAAAAAGATGAGATAGATGCAGTGAGTGAGATCGCGTTGTTGAATGGTGCGATACAAAGGGCAAAACAGCAGCTAGAGCGTATGAGCAAAAGTCGACTGAATGAACCAGCCAATAATAAAAAGTATGACAGGAAAAATAGGCGTATGAGTGTGAACATGAACAAAATGAAGGATAGAGTGCTGTATGGAGACTCGTTAGTAGAGGATTTGACAAAATCGTACCAACCTGGTGCAACCATAAAGGATGTAACTGAGTCTATTAGAGAGCAAAAGGAAAGGGTGAAAGAAATGATTGTTGTGGCAGGTACAAATGATTTGAAAGGAGATAAAATGGAAATGATAGAAGACCTGAATGAATTGTTTGAGGTAGCAAAAGAAAAGAGTGAGAGAGTTAGAATGATTAGTCTTTTGCCACGGTATGACAGTGAAATGTTTAAAAGGAGGGCCATAATTGCGAATGACTTTTTGCGTGGGTTATGTATGACGAGTGGTGCAGAATTTGTGGATGTGTGTAGTGAGTTTGATGGGTGAAAGGATCTATATAAGATGCATGGCTTCATTTGAATGGTTATTACGGTGTAAGGAGATTTGAGAAAGTGTTGCTGAATGTAGTGGATGTGCAAATTCAGGGAAACTAGATTTATTAAGGGGGGGGGGTAGATATACAGTCCTTAGGGAGGCAGTTGAATATATGAATGAATATAAAATGCCCGAGCGAATAAGGACAACAAATCGGAGTGGGATAGTTAATATATGCATCAAGTAGGGTTGGGGCTAATGGGGGTCTTAAATTCATGTACACTAATGCTAGGAGTATTAGAAACAAGAAGGAAGAGTTTTTGGCCATGGTTGGCACTTCCAGACCACAGGTTATTGGTATTAGTGAATCATGGCTGACTGTAGATGATATAGCTAGTGGGATTGAATGTGATGAGTATAGTGTGTTCAGGAATGACCGGGAGAATAAAATGGAGGGAGGAGTATTGTTGATGATAGATGATGAGCTACAGCCAAGGAGAATAGAAGCTGAATTGCAGGATAGAGAAAAGAGCACATTTGAGGCCATTTGGTGTGAGATTGTGGCTAGCAGAACTAAATATACAATTGGGTGCTGCTATAGACCAGGTGATGGAAAAGATGGTGGTGACAGTATGCACAAGCAAATAGAAGAAATGAGTGGAAGGAGGGTAAATATTATGGGAGATTTCAACTATGGTCGCATTGATTGGAGTGAGGAGAGACGCACGGGAGGAAGGAATTGGATTTTATGCGGTTATTAAGGGATAACTATTTGCGACAGCATATAATGGAAAATACTAGGGGTCAGAGAGTGCCTGACCTAGTAATTACATCTGAGGATTTGGCTGTAACAAATATGACCACATTCTCACCAATTGGTGAGAGTGATCATAGGGTCTTGACTTGGGAGGTGGCTAAAGGTGTGGAATTTTCAATTAAGACAGGGTACATGTGGAATTATCGGGCTGGTAAGTATGACAAGCTTAGGAGTTTGATTGGTTCAGTGCCATGGCATGTAAACCTACAAGGGCTGGATGTTGATAGTGCATGGGAGGTGGTTAAGAAGTGTTTGCATGAAGCAATGGCTGACTGTATACCTAGAGTCCGAATAAAAAAATCAAGTAGGGGTTAAATGGATGAATAACACCATTAAGCTTGAGCTGCAAAAAAAGAAACAACTATGGAGGGAATTTAAGGAGAAAGGTGACCGGCAGGCACATGAACTGTATAAAGCGCAGGCCAGAAGGGTAACAAGTGTGGTAAGAAAAGCTAAAAAAGATTACGAAAGAACATTGGCCATGCAGGCTAAAGAGAATCCTAAACAATTTTTTAGATATGTAGCAAGTAAAAGGAAAAATGTACATGGCAGAATGATTTTAAAGAATGCCGATGGTAGGGAGGTAACTGAATCAGTTGATATAGTTGAATTACTGAGTGAGCACTTTGCAAGTATATATCATCCAGGTGGTGACATTGCAGAAATGAATTAACCAGTAGATTATACAGGCATTGTGGTGAATGAAGTGGGAGGTGAGTAGTCTATTGCATAATCTCAATGTCAATACATCGGTGGGATTGGATGGTATACCAGCTTGTGTCGTACGAGAAGCAGCTAAAGAATTGTCAGTACCCTTGACCATTTTGTTTAATTTGACTCTCGGGTCTGGGTTAGTCCGGAGGGGGTGGAAAGAGGGGAAAATAGTTCCACTGCATAAAGGTGGTTCCAAGACTGCTGTTGTAAATTACTGACCGATTAGCATATCAGGAATCATTGTCAAGGTCTTAGATAAATTAGTCAAGAAAAGAATACAGGATTCGATAGATGAAAATGGGATATTGTATAGGGGACAACATGGTTTTGTGAAGGGTAGATCATGCCTCAGTAACTTGCTCACGTTCTATAACACAGTGATGGCTGAACTGGATAGGGGTAATGGGTTTACAGTGATACTACTGGACCTTGCCAAGGCCTTTGACAGGATACCACATGGAACCTTAATCAGTCAACTGGAGCAGATGGGGATGGATATAGAGTTGGTGAGATGGATAGGAGGGTGGTCGAAGGAGAGATACCAGAGAGTGGTTTATGCAGGAGTGGTGTCTAAAAGACGGCTTGTGACTAGTGGTGTGCTGCAGGGCTCTGTTCTTGGACCACTGCTTTTCAATTTGTTCATCAATGATATAGGAAAGGATTTGAGAGGAAGTGTTCACTTGTTTGATGATGATGCAAAGTTGGGTAGAGCAATTGTGAGTGCACAGGATGTCAAAATGTTACAGGATGATTTGGATAATTTGGAGGACTGGGCTAGGAAAAATGGGTGTCAATTTAATTTAAACTTTCACCCTAAAGTGTAAGGTTATGCACTTTGGGGTGAAAAGAATAGCAGCAGTATATTGCATTCGTGGAACTGTACTCCAGGAGATTGATGAGGCCAGGGATTTGGGGGTGTTGGTGGATAGGGAATTGAAGTTTATGGGGCACATTGCAAAAGTGACTAAATCAGCTCATCAAATCACTTATCTTCTGAAAAATACTTTAACATGCAGAGACAAACAAGTTGTTGTTCCTCTGTATCGAGCCTTGATAAGACCCCATCTGGACTACTGTGCCCAGTTATGGGCACACCATAGTTTCTTCGTGATGGGAAGGAAGTGGAGAGGATCCAGAGACGAGCGACCAAGATGATAGAACTTCTGTGGAATGAACCTTATGAGAATAGGTTGAAGATTTGTGGGTTGCAGAGATTGGACGATAGGCGAAGGAGGGGTGATATGATTGAGACATTCAAATTACTGAAGGGTTTCCACAAGATTGATCCAGAAGATATTTTTGAAAATGTGACTGGTGGTGGGAGGACTAGGGGCCATGCATGGAAGCTGGGCAAGAGCGTGGTTGATAAGGGTGTTAGAACTAGATTTTTTACTTGGAGAGAGGTGAATGAGTGGAATAAGCTTCCAGAGTCTGTTGTGGGTGCTACGACCGTGAATGAGTTCAAGGCAAGGTATTATAGATACTGTATCAATGTCGAATAGTTGTTCTTGACATGATGTTAGAGCCTCCCTCGATGAATCTGTCGACTCCTTGGAGTTGCCCGGAACAATAATAATAGACAACTTACTGATACCTATCAAATGGCCAATATCCAATCCTGTGCACAAATCTACCATCCATTCCCATCCATACCAATTTAATTACCAGCTTGTTAAGGGGAAAGGCTTTTGCAAAATCTACATATACCACTGTGTATGCATAACCATTTCTAATGCATTTGTCACCTTCTGATAATAAGTAACAGGATTGATAAAACATAATCTTCCTTTAGCAAATCCATCTTAACCATCAAAGAAATTGTTGTTATTATTATTACCACAAGACCTCATGGAGTCAAAGACTCATTTGGGAGGTCCTTTTATCATACACACATCTCATCATACTGAGCCTTAAACACATTCAAACTCCTTGCAGACACCACACTCTCAGGCAAGGCATTGCAATCATTCACAACTCTGCACGAAAAAGACCTGCCTCTCACACCCTATTTATACAGTTTCCAGGGATGACCTCTGGTTCTCCCTTGATCTCCCACTATTCTCTGTAGAACTGCTCCACCATTGATCTTATAACAACCCCTTACCAACTTGTAGGTCTTTATCATATCTCCCCTCTTCCTCCTCTCCACCAGACTCTACAAATTACATCTTTTCAATCTTTCCTCATACTTAACATTCCAGAGGTCAGAAACGACCGTAGTCAGTTGCCTTTGGAACTTTTCCAAAATATCTTCATCCTTCTGAAAACCCAGTGACCAAACCTGGGCACAATAGTCCACGTGTGGCCTAATCAAAGCTTTATACAACGGAACAAGAATCTCCCTACTTCTACATGTCAGTGTCCTCCGCATCATTCCCAGAAGCCTTTGTGTTGTCTGCACAATTTTGGCGATGTGTCCCCTAAATTTTAGATCCTTATCCACTATCACCCACATATCTCTTATTTCCTCTACCTCCAACAATATATTCTCACCAAGCATAAATTTTGGATCCCATCTTTGTTTTCCAAATTTTAAAACTTTACATTTTGCAACACTGAACTCACATCCCCATTTCCATGCCCAATCACTCAATTTATTCAAGTCTTCTTGCAAGGACACAACATCTTCACTACTCTTTATGGTTTGTCCCAACTTTGCATCATCTGCAAACAACTGAACATCTCCATCTAAATCTTTGCCAATATCATTAATATACACGTTAAATAGTAATGGCCATAAAACAGATCCCTGAGGCACTCCACTAGTGACTTTCCTTTTCCTGGATATCGCACCCCCATTACATAACTTGTTGATACCTATCAGATAGCCAGTCTCCAATCTGATGCACTAATCTAATATCCAACCCCATCTGCTCTAGTTTGACTGTAAACTTATCATGAGGTACTCTATCAAAAGCTTTTGCGAAATCCAAGTATATTACTGTGTATCCTTATCCTCTGTCCAAGGAAGCAGTCACTTTATTGTAATAAGTAAGTAGATTACTAAAACATGACCTCCCTTTAGCAAATCCATGCTGTCCATCAAAGATTATACCATTGTTGTCTATCCAACTCTGGATCCTAGTTCTCACAAGCTTCTCCAACAACTTAACCACAACACCTGACACACAGATAGGCCTATAGTTTGATGCTTGAGTTCGATCACCTCCTTTATTAAGTGGCACAATCTTGCCCTCCTTCCACTCCTTAGGAACTTGACCAAGTGCAAGACTCGTATTAAAAAAATATGTCAAGGCAGGTGTCAACTCCCTGGCACATTCCTTCAGAATGCACGGTGATATATTATCAAGTCCCACAGCCTTATTTACATCTAGTTTACTCAACTCCCCAAACACCTGTTGCTCACAGTCAGTCTCTCTTTCCCATCATCAACTGCTCTCAATCTCTCCATGAAGTCACATTCATAAGATTGAAAGATCTTTATGAACTGCTCATTAAGTATCTCCACCACACATTCTGCAACAGCTGTCTTTATACCATTTTTCCAATCAATGTCATCCTTCCATAATCATTCTTTCTTTTACTGGCTACATATCAAAAGAACTCCCTAGGATTCTTTTTGGCTTCATTAGCTAACTGCTGTTCATACCTCTCTTTAGCTACTCTCACCAACCAAGTCACCCTCCTTGTCTGGTCTTTGTAGACCCTCATGAAATTGGTTATTTCCACTTCTCTTATGCTGCCTCCACAATGCCCTTTTTCTCTGTATCGCATGCTTGGTCTCTTTATTCATCCATCTCACACCTACCTTATTTAACCTTCTCACCCTTGGAATACATTTAGACATTGCATCTGCTAGATAGTTTTTGAAAATCCCCCAAGCTGCATTGATCTCTTTTCCAGCTAACTCCTCATTCCATGCGCTACTACACCCGCAAGCTGTCTCCTGAGCTCTTCATAATCACCCCCCCCCCTTGTAGTAACACATATACCCTTTTCTTACAGGGGTCCTCGCATTGCTGGCAACCACCCAGGTAATCACCTCATGGTCACTCTCACCAACTGGTGGATGATTTGACACCTCATTTATAATTACATCCTCTGATGAGATGACCAAATCCAAAACCCTTAATCCTCGTATGCCATTTGTTACATACTGTGTGAGGTAGTTATCCCTCAAAAACTCAAACTCATTTTCTTTACTTCCAGTTGCTATCTCATCATTCCAGTCTATATTTCTATAATTAAAAAAATATTGTCAACACAATTATGAATTTTGGTCCTGGCTAAACTCTAACACCAAACACACAGATTGGTCTATAAATCAAAGTTATGAACTAGAAAAATTGTCCTCTTTCCAAGCTGGAACTTGATCCAGTGCAAGACTTGTATTAAAAAGGTGTGTGTCAAAGCTATTGTTGACTGCTTCCCACCCCACATCCACTATAACATCCTTTAAAACCTCAATTCCTCATGTACCTCCTCCTTCCTTCCCACTGTATTAGAGTTCTGCATGATGTCACATTTATAAGAATGAAATCCTTTTATGAATTGCTCCTTAAATAACTCAGTTACATCCTATGCAGTGCTTATCGTTCTACTCTTTTCTCCATTATTTTTCCATAATAATTTTTTACTAGCCATGTATCAAAAGAACTCCCTGGGATTTCCTGTAGCCTCAGTAGCTAACTGCTGCTTATACTACACTTCTGCTAATCTTTTATTATTATTATTTTGGGCTACTCCACGGAGTCTTTAGACTCATCGAGGGAGGCCCTAAACATCATGTCCACACAACTATTCGACATTCTCACAGTATCTGTCATACCTTGCCTTGAACTCTCTCACTGTCATAGCACCCACAACAGACTCTGGCAGCTTATTCCACTCATTTACCAACTAAAAGTAAAGAACCCAGCTCTAACACCCCTGCTAACCACACTCTTGCCCATTCCATTGGTGTTCCCTAGTTCTCTCACCACCAGTCCTGATCTCAAAAATATCCTCTGAATTAATCCTATAGAATCCTTTTAGCAGTCTGAATGTCTCGATCATATCTTCCCTTTTCCGCCTATCTACTAGTTTCTGCAACCCACAAATCTTCAACCTGTTCTCATATAGTTCATTCCATAGACCTGCTATCATCTTGGTCACTCGCCTCTGGATCCTCTTCACCTCCTCCCCATCAAGAAGGAACCGAGGTGACCAAATCTGGGCACAGTAGACGAGATGAGGTCTTATCAGGGCTCGGTACAGAGGTACAATAACTTGCTTGTCTCTGCTCGTTAAGATATTTTTCAACAACCAAGTGAGTTGATGAGCTGATTTAGCTACTTTTGCAATGTGCCCCCTAAACTTCATCTCCCTATCCACCAACACTCCCAAGTCCCTGGCCTCATCAATCTCTTGGAGTACAGTTCCACCAATGTTGTATACTGCTGCTAATCTTTTCACCCCAAAATGCATAACCTTACATTTTGTCACATTAAATTGACATCCATTCTCCTTAGCCCAGAACTCCAATCTATCTAAGTCATCCGCAAGGCTTTGACATCTTCTGCATTCACTATCGCCCTACCAACTTTGCATCATCAGCGAACAAATTAACTGTTCCACTTAGATCCTTCCCTATATCGTTAATGAACAGATTAAACAGCAGTGGTCCAAGAACAGAACCCTGCAGCACACCACTAGTCACAGGCTGTCTTTTGGACTCTACTCGTGAATAAACTACTCTTTGATATCTCTCCATCAACCACTCACCTATATATCTCACCAACCCTATATCCATTCCCATATGTTGTAGTTTACAGATTAGAATTCAATGTGGTATCCTGTCAAATGTTTTTGCCAGGTCCAGCAGTATCACTGTAAACCCATTTCCCTTATCCAGTTCTGCTGTCGCCTTGTTATAAAACTTGAGCAAGTTACTGAGGCATGATCTACCCTTCACAAAGCCATGCTGTCCCTTGTATACAGTATCTCATTTTCTTCAATCCATTCTTGTATTTTCCCCTTGACTACTTTCTCCAAGACCTTGACGACTCCTGATATGCTGATCGGTCGGTAATTTGCCACCATAGTCTTGGATCCTCCTTTATGCAGTGAAACCATTTTCCCCTCTTTCCACACCTTCGGGACTAAACCAGACCCGAGACGCAGATTAAACAACATCGTCAAGGGCACTGATAATTCCTTAGCCGCTTCATGCAAGACCCGGGCCGGTATGCCATCCAATCCCACAGATGTATTCACATTAAGGTTCCGTAATAGACTATTCACCTCCACTTCATTCATCACAATTCCCGTATAAACTAAATGGTTCCTTCATTTTTTCAATGTCACCACCTGGATGATATACTTTTGCAAAGTGAATGTTCAGTAACTCCACTATATCGACTGGTTCAGTGACCTCCTTACCATCGTCATTCCTTAAAATTATTTTGCCATGTACAGTTTTTTTCTTGCTTGCAGCATATTGAAAGAACTGTTTGGGATTCTCTTTTGCTTGCATAGCTAGTTTCCTTTCATGATCGGCTTTTGCTGTTTTTACCACACTCGTTACCCTTCTGGCCTGCACTTTATACTGTTCGTGTGCCTGCAGGTCACCCCTTTCTTTACATTCCCTCCACAGTTGTTTCTTTTTTTGCAGCTCAAGCTTAATGGTTCTATTCATCCATTTAACCCCTACTTGTTTTACTATTTGGACCGTAGGTATACAATCAGCCATAACCTCCTGTAAATGCTCCTTGACCACTTCCCATTCTCTATCGACGTCAGGCCCTTGCAGTTTTACACGCTATGGCACTGATCCAAGCAATCTCCTAAGCTTGTCAAACTTGCCAGCACAGTAATTCCACATATAATCTTTCAGAATAAGTTAACTTTCTTGGCTGTTCTTTGTACTCCTCATGCAGTTGGTATTACTCATCTTATGCTGCTCCCATAATATTTCATTCATCCATTTCACACCTACTCCATTTAACCTCTTGGCCTTTGGAATACATTTTGACATTTCCTCCACCAGATAGGTCTCGAAGGGCCCAAGCAACACTGATCTCCTTTCCATCCAGTTCCTCATTCCATGATATTGCTGCAAGCTGCATCTTGAGATTTTCAAAATCACTAGCCTTATAGTTCCATGTACATCCCTTCTAACAGAGGTCCTTATATGGGTGGCCACCTTCCAGGTGATCACCTCATGGTCACTTTCACCAACTGGTGGAATATTCGACACCCCATTTCTTGTAGATAAACTTATATGTTTATCTACAAGATAAACGTATAAGTTTATCTTGTAGTAATACATAACTGACAGTTATGACACCCCATTTATTAAGAACATTGTATGATATAGTTAAATCATAGCCCCATGATTCTCTTATCATGAGTCTCCAAAAGTTCATTTTTTGTCTCTGGATACTATTTTTTTTTCATTCCAGTCTGTATTACCATAATTAAACATACTTGTAATCATACTCAATTCTTTCTTTCTTATTTATCAGGCTAATTTGCCTATACATTTCATTCTAACTTCCTTCCACATTACCAGGTTCTATAGCAAGACCCAACCAAATATTTCATGTCCACCTATACCTAACCACATTCTAACCATTGCTACCATTTGCCTCATTCATTTCCACTTTAGATGGCCATAACTCCTTTGCTACTATCAACAGTACTCCCCCTTCTGCCTTGTCTGTCTTCACAAAAAATATTATTATTACCCAAGACCTCATGGAGTCAAAGAGTCTTCTGGGAGGTCCTTTTATCACATACACATCTCATCATACCGTGTCTTAAACACACTCGAACTCCTTGCAGACACCACAATCTCAGGCATGGCATTCCAATCATTCACAACTCTGCACGAAAAAAACCTGCCACTCACACCCTCTTTATACAGTTTCCAGGGATGACCTCTGGTTCTCCCCTGATCTCCCACTATTCTCTGTAGAACTTCTCCACCATTGATCTTATAACAACCCCTTACCAACTTGTAGGTCTCTATCATATCTCCCCTCTTCCTTCTCAATTATATATCCAATATATCCATTCATCTGTTCCTATAAGCAAGTCACCATTACCCAACCATGTTTTGGTTATTCTAACAGTTTTCTGGTTCTATAGCAAGTCCTACTGACACCAATTCTTAGATGCAACTCCTCAATACCTTCTCTGGTCCTTTTGTATTACTGCCAATCCTACAACCCTACCCAAATTCAAATGTACCTCATCATATCTTAGACCAACTTTTTTTCCGGTACGCAACTCAGGGCTCACCTTACAAAAAATAACACATATCCAACATCTTTGCTAAGTTGTATATTTTAACTTAATAGAATATAATTTTATTAAGTAGAGTGATGCCAAATAAAAATGCAATAAAGAAACAAATACTATCAACTGTTTTAGTAATAAAATGTAATAAGAAAATTAAACAAACATCCTATTTCCAAGCCATCAATCTTTGCGATATACTGATGTACATGTTTTGTCTCATACAGTTGTTGCATCATTCGACAGGCAGCCAGTCATGACACCTTACCATCATTTTATATATTTTTTTGTGTTTCCTAAAGACTTCATTGGTTTTCTGTAGTGTGTTGGGGGGAGATTTGGATTTAATTAAATCATAAGTCCATTAAAATATGAATTGGAAGTATTTAATGTCCCAACCACCAGCAAAGAACGAGACATTCAAGTGAAGAGGATATTACAGAATTTAAAGAATACTGGACTGAGAAATTTGGTTTGATGTTTTATTATCTTTCTTAATCATACCAAATTTCTCAGTCCAGTATTCTTTAAATGTAGTACTGTCATACAGGATATGACAGTACTACATGGCAGATTTACATCATTATTAACTTCCTATTTATAATTTTCCTCCAAATCAATCTGTTACCTGGTCAAGACTCCAACATTATCAGATCTTATATTTCTATCATCTAAGGCACTTTTTACTGTATCAACCCACCTATATCTTGGTCTTCCTCTGGGTCTTTTTCTTGCCAACTGGGCAGAGAACATTTGTTTTGCTAATCTTTCCTCTTCCATTTTGTTTAAGTGACCATACCACCTGAGATTAGCTCTGCTAATGCATTTTAAATATGATATTGCCATTGATGCCATCTGTTCATGCCCCTAATCTTTCTCAGGACTTTCATATCTGCTGTCTCTAGTCTTTGGTCAAGTATTTTACTTCTGACCCAGCTCTCAGATCCATAAGTTAAAATTGGTTTGAACACGGTATTATACACAGCTGAATTAGCATTTTGACTAACTTCTTTCTCTTATTCCATATAAATTTATTCAGTTGACTTCCTACCATACCAGCTTTGTTGATTCTGTTGTCTATTTCCATATTTAATTTACCATCTTCACTAAAAATCGTGCCTAAGTTAGCGGAAATGTTTTGCTTGTTCTATAGGTTCTCCATTCACAATGCAGTTGATATTTTCAATGCTTCTTCCTATTTTCATTGTCTTTGTCTTGTTATTGTTGACTTTCATACCATATCTATTACAACAGTTATTCAATTTAGTCAGGGAATCTTGCAGACCTGCAGCAGATTTATTTAGAAGTATAACATCGTCTGCATAAAGCAAAGAGCTGAAATTAACATCTCCAATTTTGATATCAGGTTTAATACCTCTTTCTTTCATAATGTGATCCATATAGATAATGAATAACAGAGGGGACAATGTACATCCTTGTCTGACACCAGATTTAACATTAAACCATCTTCCTGTACTTCCTTCAATTCTAACTGCCAACTTACAACTCAAATAAAGACTAAGTATTGCTTGATATAATGCCCCATTGACACCATAAACTGTAGCATTTTGAATAGCTTCTCTCTTGGCACCTTGTCATATGCCTTTTCCAGATCTACAAAAGTTAAATACAGATCTTTGTTATATTCCAATGATTTTTGAACTATTTGGTCGTAAAGTGAAAATCTGATCCTGATTTCGGCCTGAATCCAGCTTGTTCTTCACCAAGCTTCTCTTCCACAATCCTTCTCAACCGTTTCTCAAGTATACTTGTATATCTCTCCAGGAACACTCAGTAGAGAAATGCCTCTGTAATTCTCACATTCAGTTTTATTTCCCTTTTTATATATGGGTACTAAGAGCACTCTGCTCCAATTTTGCTGAATTCATCCCTCTGTCCAGGCCTTTTGTTCAGAAGACCTGGACAGAGGGATGAAAGAAGAACCTCCATACTTGAGCATTTCTGGTCGAATATTATCTACTCCTGCTGCCTGTTCTGAATCAGTTGTTTGTAGGACTTCTTCTGCAAAGAGACATTTTGAAACTGTTTATAAGAACTTAAGCAATAAAAGTGATCAAGAACAAAGAATTAATTTCTCATTGACTGAGCAAGACAAAGAAAACAGTTTGGTACTTTGAAATTTATTTCAGGTAGGCCTAGTTTCAATTTAGGTAGCTAGTTTTTAAGTTTAGAAAGTTATTGCCCAACATGGAAAACCACTGTGATAGGGAGTATATTAAAGAAGCGTGGTTAGAATGTGATCCTTTCCTTTTTGACAATCTTTCAAAAAAGGTACAAATTATTCAGTGCATTAAAGATTTGTCTGCAAGTAGAAAAACAGTTAAGGATAGGATACTTAAGTTGGAAAGGAATACAGCAGAACAATTAACAAAAGATTTGGGCTTTTCTATATGTGTCGATGAGAGCAGACATTACATCATCAGCTAAGCTAGCAATCTTAGCTCGATTTTGTACGATTGACAAAGTATGCGAAAAGATGATTAACCTTGTAACACTACCTGAGCATACTTCTGTGGATGAAATATTTAAATAAGTTATGAACAAATTATCTATTCAACAAATTGATATTTCAAAAGTGGTATCTGTCCCAACAGATGGTGCACCTAGCATGATTGGTAAGGAAGTAGGATTTGTAAATCTGTTTGCAAAACATGTTGGTCATCACTGGTAAGTTTCATTGTGTCATATGAGGAGAGTTTATGTGCAAAAACTGGCCTGAAAGAACTTCAAGAAGATGTGATGCAACCAGTAACCAAGGTTGTTAATGACATTTCTGCACATGCTTTGAATAAAAGACAATTTCAGAATCTATGAATGAAGTGGATTCGGTGTACAACAATGTTCGTTGGCTTAGTCAAGGTCTTGTTCCGAAATGATTTGTTCAATGCTTGGATGAGATAAATCTCTTTTTGACTAATCAACAAATGTCTTATAAAGAAATGTATGACATCATGTGTGTTTGTTAAATGATGTTTTTTTTTTTTTCCAGATTTTTGGGAACATTTAAATTACTTAAACCTTAAACTACAAGCTCTGGTAAGGCTCTTGATGTTATATTTGATGACAGGCATTTGATATGAAACTAGCAGTTTTATAAGAGGGAGATTTAGATATTTTCCAAACCTAAAGATATACATCAATGATCTCAAAAAGGATGAGAAAACAGATTGCCAATATCTTCAAAAACTATTTTTAAACATCATTGTGTCAACTCTTTAAGATTTGTTAAGTTCAGAGAATCAGAAGAAACTGCAAAATTCATTAAGTTTACAGACACTATAAAACTTGCAATGTTTTTGTGGATAAATATAGGAGATTTTGAAATGCGGTTAACTGATTTTCAAAGTGGCTCAATGTGGAGGAATAAATCTGTTGACCTCAGAGTTGGGAAATATTTGGAAAATATTGGGAAGGAGTGATTAGAGATGGGAGTAACAAAAAGAAGTGTGGTCTCTAAATGGTTGTAAACAGTGGTAAGCTATGGAAATTTTAACAAAGGGCTCACATCATCTAGCAAAAAAAAAAAAAAAAGTCTTATTTCACACAAAAATTTTTATTAATACATCTTGTGTACAAATTCCAATCAAGAAGTATTAGAGGACAATCAACCTCTAAAGGCTATCATTTTTAAACAAATATTTCATGATCTAAACATGAAATATTTGCACACATTCAACTGTGTTAATTTATCTTACATAAGAAAAACATTTTTAACTATCAAAATATAATAAGAATGAAATCTTTTATAAAACATTTGATTGGCTACTGGTTTTATCATATGATTGGCTACCAGAAGGGAGAAGGATAAAGATAGCGCATGCGCTTATTTTATTTTCCAACTTGGACGCATTTGTTATAGAGGAGTTCAAACAATAATTCCAAATAATCTATACACTGCCAAATAGACTAATTTTTGTTAGGTTACCGTACGAGTTTGTCGCTTAATGTGTTTCAAAAAAATTTTTTTTTGAAAAAGTAAACAAGAACAAGGGCTCGCAAATTTGAGAAAAATTTACCAAAGGGCTCCCGCGAGATCCTTATAGCTCACCACTGGTTGCAAGGTTGTATTTCTTTGGATTTATGTTAATTTTTTGGATATGCCCTGAATATATGGAATGATGATAGATTTTGAGTAATCTGCTCTGTAGTGGGGAGGAGCAACAGGGTTTTAATATTTTTTGTGTTGGGGGGGGGGGGGGGTTGTAGTTGTTGGCTATGAAAATGTCGAATGTGGTCAAGTTTAGTAGTTAGGGCACTGCTATCAGAACAGATTCATTTTGTCTTGTTACATAGGGTTTTAATAAACCCATATCGATGGGGGGGGGGGGGGGATGTGATACTGTGGACGTATCTACAAGTATGTGGGATCCATCAGTCAGGCATGTAATAAGACCGTCTATGAAGGGGAAACTGTTGTTTTTTCCTTTTCTAAAGGTAAACTAGATCATGGGATGTTGATTGCTTAGATGTATTAAAAAAAAAAAATGTTGAGAGTATCCACACTGTGGCCAAACAGAGAATATATAATGCAGCCAAAAGGTGAAGGGCCCATGGCTGTCCACCCTATCTGTTTGTAGAATTTTCCTTTCCAAACAAAATAGCCCGAGGTGAACTGAGACAGGGCTGAGATTTCAGGAGTAAATGTGGCTTAGATAAGGTCTAGTATGTCTGAGTTAGACATTTGTGGAGAGAGAGAGAGAGAGGGGGGGGGACATCAAAATTGACCATTATGTCAGTATTGGAGTTTTCTACACTGACTATAGTGGGCTGAATTATTTTCATGTGTGAAAGAGTGTTGTCTTTCAACCAGAGTTAAAAATATATTAATCTAATATTAATATTTAAATGAATAGTCTTGTGAAGGAACTCTTCAAACAATAAGTTGATGTGAAAGGAAATGTTGAAAATGAATGAATGAAAGAAAGATCTTTCAAAGGCAGAGAGATATTTTTTTTTTGTAATCTGTAGAAGAGATAAACTAAATGCAATTTAGATAGGTTTTGCAGAGGAAGATTGAGCTATAATAGACATGAAGTTTGGGGACACAATCCTAATTTTTTTTTTTTTCTTTTTAAATACCTGACATGAAAGGTCACAAGATCTATAGCAGAACAGTGCTATGTGTTTGGTAAGAGGATAAGAAGAAAGAAGGAATATGTTTACATTTTACTTTTTAACTGAAGGTTGTATTCTTTGGGAAGGCTATTCCAAAGAACAGAAGAAGATTGAATGAAAGAGGAGAGAGTGAAGTTTGTTCGGCGAGTTTCGAGATGGACTCTGCTGTAAAAGGGTGTTGTAGCTCTTTTTGTTGATTTTGGAGGAAAGTGAAGGCATAATAGTGACCAGTTCAGCAGAGCACTGTCAATGAAAATATCTGTAGAAGAGGTGAAAGACAGAAACTGAATATCTGTAAGAGAGGGATTAATAATTAACCACATTTCCCCCTCTTCTGGATAGATTCAAACTAATTTAAAAATGTTGGTGTACTATCCCAAATATGGGAGCACTATTCCATGGTTGGGCAGATTTGGTATTTGTATAGTTGCAGCTGTGAAGTTCTGTTGTGTGCAAAAAAAAATACACATTTTTGGTGGCTGTAGAAACTATGGTTGAAATGTGTTTGTACTAGGAAAGGTTTGAGGTATAGGTTAATCTAGAAGAGAAATCTGGTCATGTTCTGATATCTGCATATTACTGAATGAAGGAGGAAAGGTTAACAAAACAAGCACTTTTTTTTTTTTTTTTCCACAGTGGCAGGAAAAAGACCCAGTGGCAGACCAAGATCTAGGTAGAATGATCAAGTAAGAAGTGCTTTAGAAGCTGAAATATAAAATCTAGCACCAGTGAAGTACTAACAGATAACAGATTTGGAAGAAAATTGTTAATAGCAAGATAGTAATGATGTAAACATTTCACGTTGTACTATCATAATATCTTGTACATCCCCTGAGGGAACATATCAGGTATTTGATGTTCAGTGATTAAAATTTCCTTTGAACCATTGGAGCCGATCAGTTAGTTGATACTCCACATATTCTAAAAAACATCTCTGCATAGCCCATATGATATTTTAGTCAGTTTTGATTGCTGCTCTTGATATTATGCCTAGTTTCAAAAGTCCCTCAAACTGAACATTTTGTTTAGCAGAAGGAATTCTACCTTCAAAGAACCCTGCCTTTGACACTCCAGTATTTTTTGAATGATTAACCAGGTTTGACTCTACTTTTATTATTCATTAAAAAACTGTTTCTCTGACATGTTTCACTGTATCTTTAGGAAGATATTTAACACAACAAAAACTAACATTTCAAAAAATCATTATTTCTATAAACTGGAAAAAAAAAAAAAGAAATAGTAGAGTGATAATTTTAAATCACGTATCATTAGGTGCATGATGCTTACTCTATACATTATGTAAATTCTGTATGTGCCTGCTGGCATAAGATGTTGCAAATGGTACATATACTAATTAATGACTTCCATATATCATGAAGCATAAGTCCTTCATTTCTATGTAGTGTGCCATGTGAATGAATGACTTATGCTTCATGATATATGGAAGTCATTAATTGATTCCATGTACAAACTTTGAGGGGGAGGTAGAGAACATCAAAATCAACCATATTCACATAGGAAAGCATGACCAGAAATGCCACGCAAAAGTGATAGGTGGTGATGCTGTTCAGCAGCGCTCCAGATGAGCAATTGGGGCTTCTTCATTCAAGCTTTCGATGTTGTACAAAGAACGTGTCGTTTTATGAATGTTGAGATGGCAGGCATGCACCTCGTTTACCATATTATGTGTCTAGTTACTCTTGAAGAACTGTTCAGTTTTGCCTAATAAAGTTTTTTTTTTTACACTACTTATTGTCTTGTGTTATTTCTGTTTTTTTGTGTCCCTGTTAGTACCTTCCGGTGGCGTTTCCAGTCATGCTTTCCTATGTGAATATGGTTGATTTTGATGTTATCTATCTCCCCTCAAAGTTTGTACGTGGAATTTTGAACCACCCTTTATATGGACAAATTTGAGGAAGAAGCCATAAGCATAGGCCAACTTAAAGCCACATACATGATGGAGATATGTTGATATTTTTTATTATATGGAAACATCTAGAAAGACCTTCAAGATTTTTTATATTTCCTGAATAATTAGCATCCAAAAATCGAATTTACATCAGAAATAGAAACATATAGTAAATTTTTTATTCCTATACATATCAATGAAAACAATGCTGAAAGATTAACATTAGAAGAGTATAGGAAACAAACTCATATTGGCAGGTAATTATGCAAGCTCTTTCCATCACTGTCAGCAAACATTAGGTATTATCAGAACCTTTAAAACGGAGTTTTAATTATACTTAGTGAGAAAATTAAGAGAAAAGAACTTGAAATATTATTTGATTAGTTCCTCTAAAATTGCTATTCAAAGAAGTTACTGAAACGTGTGTTCCAATAAACCATAATGTGTTAATGCAGAAATTAAATACAATGGGCATGGTCTCCTTACCATATATTACACATCAAAAGAAAAATAGCCCCATTATTGAAATCAGTCAACATTAGAATGGCTTTCAAACCAGATAATGCCTTACAAAGTTTCCAATATTCCTCTAAAGACTATGTTAATTCTACAAACATCCTGGGGTATACAAAATTTCCTATTTTTTGTGTAATGGTGTACATGGGTCAAATTGGGAAAAGTTACAAAATCAATGATAAAAACAGTATGCTATTTTGAAAACAAGAGAAGAAAGAAGTGGACTCATAACCCATTTTGCAGATTATTACATGGTAGATTGGCAAGCTTCCTCCATGTCTTACTCAGAAAAGAATACTTTCTCATATTTTTCAAGGAGTCTTTCAGGGTCATTCACTCATGTGGGACACTAAATAGAAACCAAGGACTTAATGACATCTAGAAGTCATTAATGTAACATTCATGACTTCATAAGCAAGCAATCACATGCAGACTTTAGACAAGTATGTATAAACTCTGCATGATGTGCCTAATACACATGATTACAACAATCAATCCAGTATTTTTTCAATTTATATATATAATGGTTGTTGGAAACCTTTTGAGTTTGTGTTATACATCTTCCTGAAGATGCTGTCAGCCACATAGACAGTGAAATATGTCAGAGAAACATTCAGTTTTAATAAATTAAAAAAAAAAAGTGTAAGAGTCAACCTTGTTAATCAAAGTTCATATCAACTACTCGTAGTGAATAAACTTCCTTATCCTCTCAGCACCACTAATCTTTATATGGTGCATATTGACAGTTCCCCACACAGGCAGCATCAGTTCGCTGTAGGTTCTGCTAAAGAATGGAACAAATCAGAAGATATATGGATGATATATGCTATTTAAATTACACCTGTGAATCCACCTCAGTCATGTAATTCTAATTGAGGTTCACAGCTCACTTCCATTCTTAGATGCTTATCACTAGTTTTCTTATAGGTTGTCTATCATTCAATGGCTACAACCAACCAACTAACTTTTCAAGAGTTTTCACCACTGTTTTTCATAAAAATTAGATGTTATTAACATGCTAAAAGGCATTAAGTATATCTGACCTTCAGAATGTGAAGAAATGTTACTAACAAATGAATATTACTAATTATTACATTTAGTTATTAATGTTAATAAAAATAACTAATTTGTGATAATTAAAATTACAGTAATTACCATTTATCCAACTTTCAAAATAACCCTTCAATTAACCAATCATTGCATGTTAAAATGATTTCTCATTGAGCACTGTGTAAGTATACTTCAGTTATTTGTCCCTTTAATTATCAGAACATGGCATTCTGATAATTGAAGAGTTGGATAAATGGCAGATTACTGTACTAAGATAAGTTACAACTTGAAAATGGGGTGGGGGAATCTCATAACTGGAGTAAGCTTCAAGAGCATTTCAACCACAAAACATCAGCAAAACTAAATAACTCAAATAACAAAAGTAAATAAATGTTTACCCCTCCCCTACTCAAACAAATCTACAGAGTATATAGATAAAATTACAAATTCAGTAATCAGGATTACTAATAAATAAAATAAATTTAATTTAATCCTTTACCCAAGTGTAGGCAAACAAAGTTTGCTCCTGAAGTAGTTCAAGACTGAGGCAACTCGTAGTAAAGGTGGACCAAGATCTCATCACTCCTTGTCTCAGTATCTCCCATAATGCAAAGCACATCTCCTTGCAGACATGTATAAAGCTATGCATTAAGGGAAGAGCCACTACCCAGACTGGTTTCGACCTTTATTGAGGTCTCGTCAGTGGGAGGCATACCCAGAAGTGGTGATAGTAAGGCAGAAGCAATGGAGAGTTCATATTTACTTATACGAGTTGCCAAAAGGCATGCCACTTTATTATTAATTTACTCTGGATTTAGAGAAAGATGCTGGAAGTTTATTTTTCATTTGGTTAGACTATAATAAATTTGGTTTAATCCTTTACCCAAGTGTAGGCAAACAAAGTTTGCACCTGAGATGGGTAGGGCCACTATCCACCGGTCTGGGTAGTGGCCCCCCCCCCCCCCCCGGTACTATATAACAAATGAACAGCATACATTGATTATTATTACCCTAAGACCTCATGGAGTCAAAGACTCATCTGGATTAATTTAAGAAAAGCATTATGAAGATATGGAAAGTAAAGAAAGTGGATATGACCTCTGATCTTGTAACTCCATGGTGGATTAATGATGTATTCATTGTTTCAATGAATAATAAATTTTGAGGAAAACTTTTATTGGTGAACTCTGTGCCTTTTAGTTATGGTTTAAAGTAATATTATATTGTTTTGGTTGTAATTTCAAAAAAGTTGTTTTTTATAGAGGAAAAAAAACAGTAAAAATCTTACCAAAAGAAGTGGAAGAAGCATTATGCTTATTAGAAGAGCAAGTCAAATTCAGATTTTTCTATTTGAATTAGAAGTGGTAGGTATGCTTCATATCCAGTCGGAATCTCTGTAAATGCTTATTCAACACTCGCATCTGTGCGTGCTGAATTTCACTGACTTAACCTTATAAATGAACATTAGTAGTAGATGATTGGACAGTGGCTTTTTCATTTCTTTATAGATTTTTTTTGTAGCAAGTAAGCATATTATTCACCTCTGTTAACAAGAATTGTCAGGATTCATATTCTCAAACTTTTACAAAATGCCATTGCCGTTTTTCTGGTAATGAAGTATCCCAGCTGATCATTTGATTCATCATGGGTTTCCAGCATTTTCTTCTCTCACTATTGCTGCTGGCATGTTGGTGAGTCCTTTGTAAGATAATTCCTTCTCTTCTTTCTCTAACTCCTCCACAACATTGGCATCAACCTACTGTACAGAATGCCTGAGAATATGTTGTTAAATAATATGTAAATGCTTTAAAATTCAAAATCGCACTCTGAGCCAGAGGTTAAATGAGTTGAAGTCATTTGACAATAGAAATATAATTCTCACTTTCAAATTGAAATCATCTAGCTGTAGGATGTCCAGGAGCATTATCTAATAGAAGTAGAATCTTATGGAGTTTTGCTGTACATGTCCTAGTTGAATCCTAAATTTATTTCCTACAGCATACAAAATACCTTTCCACAACTTTGTTTTTCTAAATTTGCACTGGTTGATTCAAATTTGTAAGTCAAGTATTGCTTAAGTTGGGAGTGGCTGTATTACAATATCCTAAATTAGATAGTTGTGGCAGTTTTTTGCCTAGTCAGAAAATAAATTACATATCAAAAGAAATTGTTTATCCATTACTGAACAGTTATCAAATTCCTGCCATGTACCCTCAAGGGGGTGTACAGGATATGACAGTACTACATGAAAAGTTTACATCATTACTAACTTCTTATCTACAATTTTCCTCCAAATCAGTCTGTTACTTGTCAAGACTCCAACATTATCAGATCTTATATTTCTATCGTCTAAGGCACTTTGTACCGTATCAATCCACCTATATCTTGGTCTTCCTCTGGGTCGTTTTGCTGCCAACCTGGCAGAGAACACTTGTTTTGCTAATCTTTCTTCGTCCATTCTGTTTAAGTGACCATACCACCTGAGATTAGCTCTGCTAACGAATTCCTGGATGCTGACAATGTCAAGTTCTTTCCTAATATCCTCGTTTTTAATATGATATTGCCATTGATGCCATCTGTTCACACCTATAATCTTTCTCAGGACACTCATAATCTGCAGTCTCTAGTCTTTGGTCAAGTGTTTTACTTCTGACCCAGCTCTCAGATCCACAAGTTAAAACTGGTTTGAACACTGTCTTGTATACAGCTAATTTAGTGTTATGACTAATTTCTCTCTTATTCCATATGAATTTATTCAATTGACTTCCCACCATACCAGCTTTGCTGATTCTGTTGTCTATTTCTATATTTAATTTACCATCTTCAGTAAAAATCGTGCCTAAGTAGCTGAAATGTTTTACTTGTTCCACAGGTTCTCCATTCATAACACAGTTGACATTTTCAATGATTCTGCCTATTTTCATTGTCTTTGTCTTTTTATTGCTGACCTTCATACCATGTCTATTACAACAGCTATTCAATTTAGTCAGAGAATCTTGCAGACTTGTAGCGGATTTATTTAGAAGTATAACATCATCTGCATAAAGCAAAGAGCTGACATTAACATCTCCAATTTTGATATCATGTTTAATATCACTTTCCTTCATAATGTGATCCATATGGATAATGAATAACAGAGGGGATAATGTACATCCTTGTCTCACACCAGATTTAACATTAAACCATCTTCCTGTACTTCCTTCAATTCTAACTATTGACTTACAACTCAAATAAAGACTAAGTATTGCTTGATATGATGCCCCATTGACATCATATAACTGTAGCGTATTGAATAGCTTCTCTCTTGGCACCTTGTCATATGCTTTTTCCAAATCGACAAAACTTAAATACAGATCTTTGTTATATTCCGATGCTTTCTCGACTATTTGTCATAAAGTGAAGATCTGATCCTGACAGCCTCTATTTTGCCTGAATCCAGCTTGTTCTTCACCAAGCTTTTCTTCCACAATTCTTCTCAACCGTTTCTCAAGTATACTTGCATAGATCTTGCCAGGAACACTCAGTAGGGAAATACCTCTGTAATTCTCACATTCAGTTTTATTTCACTTTTTATATATGGGTACTATGAGAGCTCTACTCCCATCATCGGGAATTCGTCCCTCTGTCCAGGCTTTCTGAACTATGCAGTGCAGCTACTGTAAGATTCTTATACCACCATACTTCAGCATTTCTGGTCGAATATCATCTACTCCTGCTGCCTTTCCACATTTCAAGCCTTTGATGGCTTTTTCTACTTCAAGTATGGATATGTATTCCTGACTGCATGCCTGGTAAGGCATGCAGTCAGGAATACTTTTATGTCACCTTTGACATAAAAGTTTTTATGAATTTTAAGGAATGTTTTTATGTCACCTTTATCATCTCTAACTCTTTTACAGCACTCTTTCCCCCATTCCTAAGCTTCTTCAACAACCTCTAGAATATTTTGCCACCTTCTTGATATTTATTTTCTATATTCTTGCTAAAGTCCTCCCATGACTTTTGTTTATCTAGTTTTATACAGTGTTTAGCATTCTTGCATTTGTCTCTGTATTTGCTAAGAGCACAAGCTGACTTATTTGCCAGGAACTTTTGATATGCTTTCTTCTTTTCCTTCACTGCCTCTTTAACTTCCTGTGTCCACCACGGAGTTCTGATTTTTTTATCCTTGCCGAATCAATGTTTTCTTCAGAGTTTGCCACTGAATCTCCAAGGTTTGATTCCTGTTGTCAAACTCTTTCATTTTTTCTTCAATAATCTTTGTGTATTTTAGTCTACAGTTCACATCTGAGAGCTGCTCAACTTTTATTCGCTTTAAAACTTTCTTACATGTTATTCTTTTCAATATGAAATTCAATTTTATCCTGCTCAAGACTAAATAGTGACCACTTCCAATTTCAAATCCTCTGTACACTCTGGGTGTCCTGCACCAGGGAGAAAACATCACTATAAACGTTAATGAGACTTTTCTTATTCCTTGCCTCTTCTCTCCATGTGAATTTGTGCACATTTTTATGTTGGAACATGGTGTTAGTAATAACCAGTCCATGTCCTGAGCAAAAATCCAACAGATATTTGCCATTATTATTAGCTTTGCTCTTTTCTCCAAATTTTCCCAAAATATGTTTGTATGTCTCACAATCATTTCTTACTCTGCTATTTAGATCCTCAACAAGGACACTTTTCCTTTTTCATTGTGTCAGTAGCTTTTTCTAAAGCATCAAAAAATTCCTCCACTTCTACCTTAGTAGAACCTTCTGTGGGACCATAGGCACAAATAAGTCTCATTGTCCACTTCCCCATTCTCATATTTGCCCACATTACTCTACTTGAGACTGACTGCCATTCAAGAAGATTAGCCTTGTATTTTGTGTTCAATACTATGGCTACTCCTTCTTTTGCTTGATTGTCATTGCCTGAATATAACATTTTGTATTTATTGCTCAGAAAGATCTCACCAGTTTTTGTCTTTTTTGTTTCAGTCACCCGTATTATGTCAATCTGGTACTTATTTAATTCCTCAGCTAGTTTCATTTCTTTGCCATTCAGGTTTCTTATGTTGATAGTACCGATCTTTAACTCTGGTGATGTTGAGTTGGGTTTGTTTTCATATTTGTTCCAGTAGCTGACTTTTTGCTGTTCGCCCTGGTTCCCTGGCGAAAACAACAGGGGCCTTGTTTAACCGGGCGACGCCCCAGCCGGCATGAAATTTTGTCATGTTGTACCATCATTTTTTATTTTGGTTTAACCAATAAGAATACAATTTGGTCGGCTAAATCCCAAATTGCCAGCCCATCCTCGTTCGTTCAGTATCCAAGTAGATACCCAACAGGGTGCACCACGAGAAGGTGAGGATTGGACATTAGGTCAGAAGCCCTGGTCGGTTCTCTGCATTCCTTTAAAGGCTATGTGAAGGTCTCCTCTCGGTTATACAGCTTTGACCCTTAAGCACCTCCTCTTCTACCAGAGATCATAAATCACAAATCAGTGTTTGGAAGTGCAGGATATACAGATTTTATTTTTATCTGATATCTCCACTATTATTTCCATAATTAAAATAACAGTAATTATTTCTCAATTATCCAGCTACATTTAGAAAATAAGTTGGCTGAATTATACATGACAAGAAATTATATTTTTGTTTTAATGCTTTACCTAGTCATGAGTAAACAAATGTTTGTGTATGTGTGTAGTATTTTCACGATTAGACTACTTGATGGAGGTTACTGATTTCATATCAGATTGCCTCAGTATCTTTAACGCACCCCCCCCCTTTTGTATACGTGTATTGTTTTGCATGATGGGAATACATGCCAATATTCAGTTATGAATATTGGCATAATGTGCAATTCAATGTATTGCCCCATTATGCCACTCTCCATACTGGTTTAGGTCTCATCAGTTGATGCCAGATTTGTGGAGATAATGAGTTTTCAGTATTGAACTGTTTTGGGTATATGTCAGTTTTTCCTACTTTTATCATTGCAAATGGTCTGATTTGTAACTCCACAAATTTCAACAGAAGTCTTAAATACTAAATTTCATTACATTCCATCTAGCTAATGCAGAATTATTAATTCAAGTTTAATCATTTTGCTAGTAAAACTGAACCATATCCCAAATTTTATCAAATTCCCATGAGCAAGCAGATTTATTTCAAAAATATATTTTTGACATGTTATCCCCTCTGTATGTTCCTCCAGATGCAGTATAACTGACAAGTCACACAAAGCAAAAAAAAAAAAAAAGAAATATATAAGGATAAAAAGTTATCTGCTGTGTTAAGTATGTTATAGTTTTTTGACTTATCAGAATTTTATAAAAGTATTACCACCACTCTTGTGGAGTTCTTTAAATAGAAGAAAATTTTCACACATGATAGTTCATGCAAAAACAGATCTTGTGTTATGTGCTCTTGAACCTAGGACCTATTTAACAGATGTTACTACATGCTGCATGTTTGATCAAATAGCTATGCTCTGTTTAGCGATTTCTTTAAGTAATGTGCATTCAGAACTGCTTGATGAGAATCTCCTTCCTATTATAATTCCATTTTTAATGGTATAACCATTTGAAATGCTAATGTTTCCTTCTTGGCCTGATGGAATTCCATGAAATTTAGTTTAGTATCACTTAATTTGTTGATTCACTTGAACCATTTTTTAACAGTGTTAAGCAAAATTATGTTTACAATGCACACAAGTGAACTAATAGATGTTATGGGATATGATGATGGAGGGTGTCTGTACAAGAATGCTGCTATGAAACACTGCCTACAGGAATTTTCTAACTGATTTTTTTTTCAAATGTGACATTTTTACTAAGAATTCTAACTAGCTAGCCATCAGAATTCCCAGCCTAAGATGGCAATCAGCCAATGTGGTAGGCAGTTTGTGAGTCATTAGCAGGTAAAAAAAAAAAGGGGGGGGGGAAACAAAAGTTCATAACCCATCTGCTATTGGAGAGGAACATTTCTAATGTAGAAATATACATTCAATTAAGATGTTTAAACATAAGTTAGTAATGTTTAAAAATCAGTGGAAAAAGATTAGCTAAAGACTTGGATGAGGAAATGGCTAGTTAATTGATAAGTTTTTTGTATTGGAAAACAAAAGGAAACCAAATACCTTAGGATGCAGTAAGAGGATGAACAATATAGTGACAAGAGAAATGGCCTTCTGAAGAAGAAAGAAGTTGCAACATTGTATGAAAGAGGCACATCAAACTGTATATCGATTGCACATAGATTTCTGCTACTTGGTGTCCATGTTGGATAAGGCTATTAGTACTAAATAATATTAGCATTGGCAGATTTAGGGAATGTGAAATACCTGCTTTGAAAATAGGAGGGAAAATAGGATTATGGAGCCATTAGCTTGTGAGAGGATTTTTTTTTTTTTTTTTAAATATACAGAACAGCAGGTTTATTGGAATATACGAGTATCACTACATATAGAATATGTTTTGGCACTAAATGAATTCACTTGCTCAAAATTATCCATGCAAAATCCACTTGTAATGGGTTTTGATTCTATTTCATTTCTAGATGCTTCTTCATTAACAGTATTTTCACCAGTGTGAATACCTGAACCTTTAAATTAAAGATTATTTCAAATTTATTGCCATTATGACCTCTTTGCGAAAGCAAAGTAACTTAATGCCAAGCATGTTAAGTTAAAATGATTGCTCCTTTTCTTAATGCACGTTATACAAAGCTTCAAAATCTGATTATGCTTAATTCGTGAAAACTTCCCTGGTCAATTTTCATAGCTGTTAAAGATTATTAATATTCAAATCACTAATCTTCTATTTAAATTTTAATACAGAGTATAAATGCTAGTCCTACTTGCGAAACTCTTACAGTATAATTTAGTTTTAAATATTTTTTAATCAACCAAATTATGAACATAAAGGTTTGAGAAGTCATACCTTATTAATCCATTATGTTTTCATTACTGCTTAGCATGCGATGTACACAACCTTTGAGATGTCAACTGAAATTATTCGCTTTTCCCTCATTTCTGTATTGTTGTTGGATATGTCTCAGTTTTTATTCAGTAATTTTATTCTCGAACAGAGCACCGCATTATTCGTACACCACTGAACATGTAATAACGAATTTTACTTCATGTAAAAATTCTCGACTCGGGTTGACTTTTCACTACTTTTTCACACAAGGCATTTCTGCAACATTATCTGTGGATATTTCTATGGTTGCTGTTCATCAGAAAGACATGAATATTTCCCTACTCCCCTTTTAACTCTCTTAGTACAACTAGTATTACTTGTTTACACTTTTGGCTCCAAAACACAGGATTTTTTTTTATTATTATTCATTCGTTCATGCCCTCTATACGTATTCTTTGCAACATGATATCTCCTTAATCTCATTACCCGTGAAATACAGTCTACAAGATTTCACATCTAAAGTTACTTGCCGTTCATTCACGGTACTGGAATATTATACGTCGACTGGAATCCACCAGTTTGATTGCTGCAGATCCCTGTTGAGAACAGTTCATTCAAAATTTTTCACATAAACTTTGTTGCATTAAAATTCGGTTATAACAGAACCGAATCATCCTCGTGGTCCTGGAATGCCTCCGGCATAGATTTTGGCGTATAATATGTTAGTAGATAAATAAATTGGTCATTAATGCAGTTGGCAATGTGCAGATAGTTCGTGGCATTCATGTGTCACTTTATCATTACCAAAAACACTCCCATTCCCTTCCCAATCTAATCTTCCATCTGTTGTTTGTCGGAAGTCCATGATTCACTTCTGTCGCTGCATTCTGCTGTATTTATTGTTTCGTGTAAGTCTCAGATACGTTAGGTGTTCTTCTCTTCTTTACAGACATGACTACGTTGTTACCTTTGGATTGTTTATGGCGCGTCTTTTGAACTGAATGATACAATAACTAACTTCGTGACTACTACTGACTTGGATATTTTAAGATGTCTAGAAGATACCAAGAATGGTATGTTCTAGATATCACGGCAACAGGTATGTGTGCAAATACATTCCTGTTGCTTGCCTATCTACTTTATATAGCTTGGACAGGACACGTGATATTATCTCCTTCTTTTGTTTGTTATTCATTAAATACACACACACACAGCCTAATCTTCCATTAAATTATTTAGCCAAAATAAAATGAGGGAATAAAATAAACTGGCTTCCATATAAATGGATTTCGCTAGAATAGGGGGGCTAAGTTGACCTTTCTCCACATTCTCCTTGGACTAAATTGACTTTGAATAACTTGGCTTCGTATAAGCCTGCCTAATTGTGTACAACAAAACACGACGAGAATAGTCCGAAAACTCGGAATTTAAATAGCCTATTTTTTAAGAGTAAATTCCCCTCTTGCCTTACTTTAATTAATGATTTAAGTAAAATTTTGAAACTTCGAAATGGGGGAGGGGGGAAATTGACATTCTGTTTTGAAAAATTTGCTTAATCCCTTAGGTGCATATATGCATTATTTTTCAGTCGAAAGAGGAAAATAAAAATACAGTAAACCCTCGATTTAACGGACTAATAGGGGCTAAGGGGTGTCCGTTAAATTGCCAATTTTTTTAAATAAAAATATCTATAACAATACACTGCAATTTTATCAATATTAGGCACTGCAATAACAAAAAAATGTTTTATTATTATTATTATTATTATTATATAAGATGCCTCCATGGAGTCAAAAGACTCATCGCGGGAGACCCAACATTGACATACTAACCGTTATTCACACAATACCTATCATACTTCCCCTTTAACTCATTCACAGATGAAGCATTCACAACCGCCTCTGGCAACGCATTCCACCCGATTTACAACCCTCCAAGCAAAAAATCTAGTTCTAACACCCTTGTTAACCACACTCTTACACAATCTCCAGGGATGACCCCTCGTTCTCTCCCTTCCTGCACTGGTCTTAAAAAGGTTATCAGTATCCATCCTATAAAACCTTTTTAATAATTTATATGCTTCTATCATATCTCCTCTCCTACGTCTATCAACTAGTTTTTGAAGCCCACAGCCCTTCAATCTATCCTCGTAGGAGACATCGCACAGGCCTACGTCAATTTTCGTAACCCGCCTCTGAATCCTCTCCACCATTTCTACATCACCAAGAAATCCAGGTGACCAGATCTGTGCTTCTGTCTTATTCCAAATGAGGTCGTATTAATGCTTTATAAAGTGGGACAATCACTTCCTTATCCCTGCTTGTCAGTGTGTTCCTCAATAACCATGTAATCTGATGTGAAGTTTTGGCCACCTTTGCAATATGCCCTTGAAACTTAAATTCTCTGTCCACAATAACTCCCAAGTCTATAGCCTCATCAACCTCCTGCAGTTCAGTTCCATCAATATAGTAAACAGCATGTGATCTCATCCTTCTGAAGCTCATCACCTTATACTTGGCCACATTAAACTGGCAGCAATTTTGTTTAGCCCAAACCATCAGCCTATTTAAGTCATCCTGCTTAGATATCCACATTATCTGAATTAACTATCGCTCTTCCAAGTTTTGCATCATCAGCAAACAAGTGGATATCTCCTTTCAAAGTATTCCCAATATCATTGATGTACAAATTAAATAATAGAGGACTGAGCCCTGAGGCACACCACTAGTCACTTGCCTTCTACTGGACTCTGCTTCACCATAAATCACTCCTTGATATCTATCCACTAGCCACCTTCTAATCCAAATCACTAGCCTCTGATCCATACCCATTTCCTCCAACTGATGCAACAGAGTTCCATGCGGAATCTTGTCAAATGCCTTTGCAAAGTCCAACAGGATCACTGAAAAAGGATTTTCTTTATCCAACTCCATTGTTACTTCATTATAGAAAGTGAGCAAATTGCCGAGGCAAGATCTACCCTTCACAAAACCATGTTGCCCCTTATAAAGTATCATATTGCTGTCCACCCAGTCCTGAATTCTAATTTTTATCAATTTCTCCAGAACCTTAACTATCATCACTCTGATATACTGATTGGTCTATAATTTGCTACCTCAGTCCTGGAGCTCCCCCCCCCCTTATGTAGTGGAATAATTTCCCCCTCTTTCCACTCAATTGGGACTTTACCAGAACTGAGGCTTAAATTAAACAGCCAAGTTAGAGGAGATGCTAATTCACTCGCGCAGCCCCTTGAAACATGGGCCGATATGCCATCTAATCCAATGGCAAAGTTAGCATTAAGGTTCTGTAACATACTAAGCATCTCAAATTCTTCTATCACTAGACTCTCATCAGTCAATGACATGTCCAGCACTGCAATATCATAATCCAGATGGTACACTTTTGCAAAATGATCACTAAGCAACTCAACTATTTAGCTTCTATAATTTCCTTACCATCAACATTTTTTAAAGTCATCCTTCCAAAGTTATTCCTCCTTTTACTTGCCACATTGTGAAAGAACTCCTTAGGATTTTTTTTTTGGGGGGGGGGGCTCATCAGCTAGCTTCCTCTCATAATTAGCTTTGGCCTTCATTATTATGCAGGTTACTCTTCTTGCCTGTACTGCTCATGGGAATGCTCATCACCTTTTTCTTTATACTTATACTACAAATTTCTCTTTATCTGCAACTCTCGTTTAATAATATTATTCATCCATCTTACTCCTACCTGACTCTGGGAATACAGTCAAATCAGAGGCGTAGCTGGAGGGGGCGATCCGCCCCGGGCGGCACTTTTAACATTTTTGAACTTTTGCAGTTAATTCTAAAATACAGTCTCGAGACCTCAGTTCCAACTATTGTAATACTACAGCGAATTTTCCTCACAATTGCTGTAAGTGTTGCTAGTTGTGAGAGGAGTTTTTCTAAATCAAATTGATTAAGAATTACCTACATTACGATGAAATACACTTCGACAATGTCATCGACGATTTTGCTAACGGAAAAATAACATTTTAGAATGTTGAAATTAAAGTTTTACTTCGAAAATAAACAGTGTTTTAATTTATTTTCCTATACGTCGTTTTGACTATTTGTAGTATTTCTGGTGTGTATTGAGAGGGGCGGCAAAAGCCCTAGCTACACCACCGAGTCAGATACAGCTTTCATTAAATATTCCTTGATGATCTCTCCCCTTAAAATTCTCATGCCATAGCACTTTTGAAAGCTGACTTCTCAGCTTGTCATAATCACCAGCCTTATAATTCCACACATAACTCTTCTTAACAATATTCAGCACATAATGCAATCTCCCAAGTCAAGACCACACGATCACTTTCCCCAAGTGGAGATAATGTATTTAAATTACTTACTTACTAATATGTTCTCCGATGCTATCTCCAGATCTAACACTCTCAAATCTCTTGTACCTTCCATTACATGCTGTCTCAGGTAGTGATCTCTTAACAATTGTATAAACTCCACACAATTTTCACACTTTTAGATAAGTTAATGTTCGATGTTGATGGCTTGGTTTAGGTAATCCTGCTTTAAAAAAAACTATCAAGGCTTTTTCCTTTCTTTTCTTTTCTTTTTTTTTTTTTATACTTTTGAATTATGCTGATTTATTTTTTTTTATAATTAACTACCTAAAATTACGAAAATGTGTGTAATAAAATTGCAGCAGAAAGTCAAGCCACGCGACAGAAGAACCAATTAGAGTGCGATTGGTGTGATCATGTCCTAATCATTTGCCGAACATGTTTTATGAGCGGTGACTCATTTATATTGGCTAAATTACTACAGCGTTTTCCAACATATGATGGCCTATTTGGCAAAATTAACAGGAAATTAATAACAAAAATAACCTATTAATTATAAGCAAATATTGGTTAAAAGCATTTTAAAATTAACAAGGTGTTAATTTTCACATGTGACATACGGACTGGAAATTTTGTTCGTTAAATCCGAAGTCGGTTAAATTGAGGTCGTTAAATCGAGGGTTTACTGTACAGTACGTGTTCCTCATTGAACAAAAGGCATAAAATATATCGACATGAACACTTCTGAATACGTGTACCCATTTTACATCGAAGGCTGCCGAAGGTCACAGTAGTTGCTTTATGATAAAGATAGATACATCCGTTAAGTATTCAAGGGTATTTCATGAACTTTCCTGAGAAATTAGCAATTCAATGAAGAGATGGGATCCTAAAGACAGGCTAGAATCATATCTAGTAGTGCAGTACAGAGGAGAGCATCCTAGAAAGTAAGCAGTCATGGTATAACGCTGTTTTAAGACATTTACGGTTTTGTTGTGCAGAAACGTTTGCTGGATAATTGCATACCTGTTTGTTATTTTTAGGATGTTTATGTTATGTAACTAAGTTTCGACTCCACAGCTGTCATTTACTGAGCACTAGCCCTCATCATCAAAGGGTAAGCTAAGTTTCGGATTGTTTTTGGTGCAATTAAGATGTATTCTCTGTTTGGGCCGGCCTTGTTGGCCGAGTGGTTAGCGTATCCGTTCTCCAGTCAAGAAGCTGCAGGTTGTAATTCCACCATGGATGTTTGTGAATGTCCTATTAACTCTATGTGAAAAGGGATTATGTGACCCTACCACATCTTCTAGCAAAAAGCTTCACTTCCAAAACCCAGTTAGCTACGGGAGCGACCATACGTCGTCAAACTGACGTCAAATGCGAATAACTGTTTTGTTGGTCTGCATAATCAATTAAGCAGACCAACCTATTTCCTCTGTCTCCCATGTAACTTCTAAATCAGGATGTCTTAGTCCTATCTCCAGAACTGTAGGTTTTTGCAATATAGTAATTTCCCTCTTGACTTGTTTTTTGTGTGTGTAAGAGGGAAATTACTATAGTGCAAAGATATATTGTGTAGCGCTAAACCTTTTAATGAGGACGAATACACTTCTTTGGTGACTCGAATGTTGCGTTAGGTGAGGTAAATCATTTTAATTATAGTAGCTGAAATACTGCAAGTAATGCCGGTCTTGTTGGCCGAGTGGTTAGCCTATCCCCTCCAATTTGGATTAAATCCAGATTCAATTGGCTCACCTGTCTGTGTTAGACAAATCAAACATGGTATATCTCATCAATCGGGTGCAAGTGTCTTATTTTTCGATTCCCAAGGATATGTCAGATGCCACACGAGACAATCTGTATCTAGGTGAAATACCATCTAGATTAATTATTGGACTGGCCGCTAGTGATGGATTTAATGGCACTTTCAACAGAAATCCATTTCATTTTCATCATTTCAATCTGAATTTTCTTGTGGTGACAGCTGACGGTATTCAGTATCCCTCACAACCTTTGACTCCGAACTTCAAAGAAAGGAATTACATCAGATGTTATATGTCACTGTTCACATCGCTAGGCAAATGGAACAGAGACTGTGGTAATGACATTTCTTATGAGGAATACGTAAAGGGAAACGTTCTCTATGGATTGGACTTATCGCCAGATCAAAATTCCATTGCTCCCATGTCAGCCTGTTAAGAAGAGGAAGTGTGCGCCTCGAAGTTAAATTTGCTCAACCACTTCCTGAAAACATCACAGTGGTTCTTTATGCAGAATTTGAGTGTACGTTATCCGTAACAAAGGATCGTTCTGTGTTACTTGACTGTGAACACTGAACAATTAGTAAGCATACTAGACTTAGAACCCACTACAAGAAAAGTGGGTTTAGGAGTTTGTGCTCTTGATGAATTGCCACAAAATCTGATCAGACAACAACAGTTGATGTTCGTCGTGAACACAGATCCGACTTGGTTGCCAGGACAACATTGGCAAGCTATCTATATCAAAGACAAAAACGGTGATTTTTTTCGATAGCTTCGGTCGTCCACCTGAAAGCGATATTGTTAACTGTCTGAATATCAACACTAATATATGGCATTATAATAGTGTACCTGTACAAGCTAATGATTCTGTCGCATGTGGTTTGCACTGTGTATATTTTTTAATAATGAGATGTCGTGGTCTTTCTATTCAAAACATTATTAGCAAATGTTATTCTAAGGGTCTGTGGTTAAATGATATTGTAGTAACTTATTCTGTTACAGATCATTTACTGAAAATAAAAAATAATTTTTAAAAAAAATTATTTTTTACTTACCATTTTTTCCACACCAGTTTCTTATTCCCACGCAGCTTTCGGGGAGATAAAAAGCCGAATTTGGTACTCGTTCTTCGAGCTCTCCTGCGGGCAGAGAGTGGACAGGAAGCATTTTCCTCTCTGGGACCAGCTGATGTTGATGTTTGACGGGAATGGTTCTGGGTATTCGGTTTGTTCAGTGTAGGTTCTGGATGTGGCAGTCTATGTTCCTGTTGCTCTCCTTCTGTGTGAGCCAATTGGTTTTTCAAACCTAAATACTTCTGCAGAATATTTAAATATACTTTTACTTTTTCATCTGCATGTTTATTTCTTATTTTTAAAATGGCACTCATTTCATCACTGGTGCGTACAGTTCATGTTCCTCTGGTGATTGGAGGAGCATAAATGTTTTAAACATATTCATTTTCTAATAACTGAACTCAATAAAGGAACAATGATACTGCCTAATAATGGGAACAGTGCTCCCCAGTATTGTAAAACCAGTTTTCTTCTAGTAATGAAGGGAAACGATTTGTTACTTAGTGCTCTTATAATTTTTTCCCCCCTTCATAGGCGTGACTTCTGGTTATGTTTTAGTGGAATATTTCCAGATAAAACATTTTTGCAGATATTACAGAGTGTGGTGATTTCGCTGGAAGTGCAGTGTTTTAAAGCATCATTTGCTTGTTTGGGAGAGGAATGAGAAGTACTTGATGAGATATTCATAGCGTTTTAGTCTATCAGCCATTCAGGGATAAATACTGTATTGGGTTCTTCTCCTGGCAAAATCCGTGACCTTAAGCGTAAAATATCAGGTGTTTCCTGTCTAAAGTCTAAAACTAAATATCAGTGGGGTTCCCGTGTTGCATCTTTATAAATCTGAACTAATACGTTCGTTTGTCCTGGAAATACTTGGGAAGCTAAATGAGAAAATTGTCAAGAGTCTCGGGGATTTTTAAAAGCATTAACAATAGCAATAACAATTTATGAAAACATCAGCTATTTCCGTGCTGTTCTTAGCCTGGTGAACCAAATCATCGATTATGAGTAAATTTCTCACATTTAAATTAAATTCAGGTAACTTCAAACCATTCACGAATTCTATGTTGGTAATTTTTTAAATTTATCCTGAGTTTCACTGTAACAGTAAATGATTCACTCCGGTGGTGGTTTGATTAGTTGATTACAATGTTCTATGAGAGACAACACGAATGTTGTTTTTCCTGACTGAGTAGCTCCGGAAATAATGCATGTAAATAGATGTATGAACATAGCGAAAATGATAACATAATTAGACTGTGATTATTTTATATAATCAGAGATCATCTAAAAACAGATAGATAGATACTTGTTTTTATATCAAAAAAATCTCCCCATCATGATTTTTTTTATCACAGTTACCATGCAATCATACCAAGACGAATTTTTTTTCTTTTTAAATTCTAAGAAGAAAAAAAGCTATTGTGGAATAATATAACAATAACAGTGATGTGCAAACTGCACAAGAGAATGGTGACACTGCAAATTATCGTGTTGGGAAACGATCATGGATTTTTACCTACCAGGTAGAATGTTGTTTAGTTTTCTGTCCCATAGATGGCATCTTATGCGTAGGTGAGTGTAAGGAATTATCCTTTAAAATACCCATTGGGAAAAGTGCATGTGTCTGTTGATACTATGCACTTTGCAAAAGTGTATCCAAATCATTTTGTTACGGAGGTCATTTTGAGTTGACAGCTCCATTTTTCTCTATGGACAGAAAATTGTACAGGAATTTGGATGTTTTGTAGCTCACCCCTTACTGCTGCTATCATAGATTCCAGATTAATATCAGTGGGTGGCTATGCGAGAATTTAAAGTAACGCCTTTGCATTTGGTCACAATCTTACCCCCCCCCCCGTGTTCTGTAGGAATAAGATTTGGGGCCTGTGGTAACAAACTCAACTATAAAGTCACTGTCGAGTTCATCACCTAGCTCCCCAAGGTAGTGACCACTGGACGGTGAGTAATTGCCTGTTTTTTCACTGAAAATGACAGAATCGATATCTGTATACAGAAGCTGTCTTTGCAAAGATTCCATGACTTCGTATAACTATCCTACCATAGGCAACTACAAATGAAGAGATGACTGCATTCCCTTTCCTGTTTTCAGGCTCGGTGCCTTCAATAGGAGAGTAGGCAACGATCATCTGCTCTTCTGAAACTAACCTGGCATCTTGGATAACTTTACTGTTATCTAAAAAATGTTCTACGAGGTCTTCATAAGAGGAAATCACCTGGGTCTGAGTCCTTAACATTCTCATACCAAGCCTTCCCCATAAGGAATTCAAACAAAGCTTAGCGAGTGAACGTTTAGCAGGATTCTTACTAATGTGTTCACTATTTAGCATAATACCTTCTCATAGCATAAACTCATCTCCAGATAAGACTGTCGGTTTTGACCTTCAGGCCATCCAGATGCTTCCTGTTTCAGCTTCAGAAAGGTATCAATGTAGTGAGCAAAGAAGTTTTCTTCACCTTCAAATTTTTGAGAAAAATGTCCCACCTCGTAAAATTCTAAAACTTTATAACCCACAAGCACATGCTAAATCTAATTCTGGAGTGCACCAAAAACCTGTAAAAGATTATCCATATGAGAGCACAATGGGGGCCATTTCAGAAGCACACTTTCCACACAGGGGGAAGATTAATTTTTTGTTCACTGTGATGGGCAAAACCGGTAAAAAGAGATCGGTAGGTGCTTTCACTTTTGCATGGCAAATACCAAAGTATACCTCAGGAGAATAGTCGAAATGATTGAGAATAACTTCGGGATGCCCCATAGGAAATACCTGGTATTTCGTTACCCAGATAAAGGCTATTGAAGTCCAAATAGTGAATAACTTCCCCTTCTGACTGAATTTTGTGATACATTTTGTAGTAGTCAGTTCTGCCACCATGCAGAGCACTGTGAGGTAAAATGAGAGCTGGAATATTAAGAGCAGCAATAAAGTTTTTCAATGCTGTGTTTTCAGAAATTTCTGTATTAAATTGACATTCCCAAACTGAGATCACATCGAATCTTTTGCTACGAAAATAGTTTTCACGATCCTTCATTTGCTCAAAGAGGGAAATCGTCTGTGTTTCTGTATAGTTGGAATGTACTTGGTCTCTAACATTTTTGGCACCCATGATAGAAGCAGCCATGATATTCATATAAACAGCTTCCACATTTTCCATCGACAAAATAAGGTCCGATGCAGACTTCTCTCTCCACAGAACGTGCATGTTGTTTGGTTATGTTGTTCTTGCCATTTGAGACAAGCCAAAGCCTTTTGACTTTGCATGTTTGCCCCTGGAGAAATACTCTCAAACATACTCCTGCAATTGTAATGTCATGGAAAAAGGGATCAATCTGGGTGAGCTGTATGAAGAGAGTGTGAAAAGTGTTGCAACTGTCAATCAAAACATGCATGTTATCTTTCATATAAGCTAATAGTTCCACTTTCGGACAGTATTCAGTGTCTAGCTGATTTTCGTACCAAGTCTCGAACTCTGTACGAGTTTCTTTGTTCATTAATTCTGGCTGGAAATATGATTTTTTGGAGATGACTCCACGATAATCCAGAGAATCTGATGTGTGAAACTTATGAGGAAAGGAACCCTTATTAACTTCTGGCAGCTCGAACATGGCTATTAGTTTCCTCAGACTCACTAATGTAGGAAAAACTATCAAGGAATATGATGTTTAAAGGGTCATAATAGATAGCAAGTATCTTCAATCCATCAAACACTACACGGGGTTGGAAATTTTTTGCAAAAAGGTATTCCAAAATAAAATGCCCATCAAATCCACGAAAATTGTGTGCAATCACACGGACATTTTCATATTTTGGTTTGACAGTCCAAAGGATCCTACCATCTTGATCCCTTTTCATGATATTCTTGAGAGAAAACAACTCGTCTAGGAACACCCACACAGTTTTTCACCCCAGAACTCGCATTCATGAATCACAAAACTACCAAAATCAGCTATACATAGTCTGCATGGTTAGCCTGGTGGCTTTGCACTTCGTAACCATATGCCTGTGGAAGGAGTGTCCTGGGTTTGATTCCCGTCAATGACGTGAGGACTTAAGGATCTTCCTTAGCCATAGCAAAGTTAGCCGGTCTTGGGCGTGGAGAGCAGGGTTTTTTCTGCCAGTTTATCTGGTGTTTTTCATCCCGCAAGCAGGCAAACCGGTCTGAGGACACACGGATTACAGTCAGGAATACTGACCCAGCCATAGGTCTGATTTGTCAGCCTATGCCAGTTCCGGAGCCCAGATAAAATTTGGGGGGGGAATAGATGGTACTGTGAACTCCTGTAAAAAGGGGGAATGCAGTATCATCACACGAAATAATAATAATAATAAGCTATAAAACAGGAAAATGACAATGATTTTTAGCAATAGTTTCTGTGTCAAAAAATCATAGAAACCTGCTTATTTGAGACCTCCAATTTTTGCACAAAACACATCTGCCTTGAGTGTTCTAATTTGCAGTGGCAGCAGTAGTTTTCAGGTGGACAGATGTGGCTTTTATCTGTAGAGAAAGTAGTCAAACACTGTCTGCAACGATGGAATTTTGAACAAATATTATTTTGTATGTGCAAATTCAGACATCTGAATTTGCCACATCCACTGAGCCTGTGTAGCTCAGTGGATGTGGCATTTGCACACCACCGTGCTTGGCCGCATGAAGGAAGGCTTGATTTTGAGTCTAGTCGGCGACTAGAGGAAATTTTTCTAAGCCTTTTTTCGACCGGTTCCCGAGTTAGTCGATCTCTGGCACGGGCAAGCAGGTTTTTCCTCCCAGAAACTCTGGTTTTTCGTCCTGTAAACTCAAGAAAATCGACCATAGAACCCACATTATTTCAGACATTAAAAAAAAAATATATATATATATATTGTGTTAGGGACCACGAGATGGCGGCACATTTGAGCCGTCTCTCTTCACTGCGTACCGCTTAATTAGTGATAGCCTTGGGCCATCTGTCTCTGATTGGGTACCAGTGGAGATTGAACTGCCCACTCAGTCTCCAAAAGTTAGATAGGGCTAAATGGCCTTGCCTACTCCCGTATACGGGAATAAAAAGGCATTAGCTGATTTTTTTTTTTTTAAATTCAGACATTCGTTGTCATAGAAAAATCTATTGCATGACTCACACAAAAGAAGGTTCTGGACACTATGACTGGCGTTTGTGCGGCATCAAATACATACATTTTGACATCTATGCATTTGCAATTTGATAGATTGTTTGAATGTTTTCAAGCAACTGGGGCATTAATAACTATCCCCAAACAGAGCTGGCACACTATGCACAAAATCATAATGAGAGCTGTGGTATAAAAGACATCTGTTTACTTACATTTGGGCCACGATTTATACCACAGAAAAATCAGCATCTGCTGAAAAAATTACAATTTGGTATTCTGGAGTCAAATAGTTTTGAAAGAGACCTGCTTCTGGAATACTGCAAGAAGTGAGTGGAACAACTGCAATTTTGTGGAGAGTTAAAGCCCTCTTTGTTTGTATCTTTTTACGATCTAACCGCACTTGTCTGTATGTTTGCGTATCATCAGTGTGTGCAGAAACACCCGGAACAAGTGCTCGGGCCATGCAAATATTGTCTGTTGGTAATTTCCACAACAGCCCTTTTGATTTTCATAAATTCATCCAGACTAAGCAGCTTTCTGCTTTTTACATTGGTTCTTCCACCACCATTATTACTTATGTTAATAAGTGCAATATCAATAGTAAGATCATTTGCTAAAAGAAACGTTTTGATTGGGTGAAAGCATAAAATGCATCAACTATCCTTTGGATAGTAAGTTCAGAAAGCAACAGAATGGCAAGTTAATATTGCTTTCTAAACTGGATGCACTAACGCCCAACTGAATATGAGAAAAACTTTCTAAAGTCGCTAAACATTGAATGATCTCATTAAGCATATCTTGAAACATTGCAAAAAAACACTGGTGGTAGGAGTTCAAGATCACGAAATCGAATTTGATATGCCATTTGATGAGTTTGATATTTGATAGAATTACGTGATTGACCCACTGAAACAGTATAAAAATCCCTGTAGAGTGAGAGGTCAGTAGTGGTAGAAGAGCTTTTAGTTTCACATTCAGAATGTAAAAGTTGTGTGGGAGTCACGAGAGCTTCCAGTCACACCAGCAAGAGAAACACGTGGATTAATGGCATGACCTGTGTGTTGTTCATATTCACTTACAGATGACTCTGTTAAATCAACTTCGACAATAACTGGTGCATGATTATGCACAATGCCATCACTAACAAACCGAATGATGATCACTATAAAAAAAATTACTTTCTAGATTCAGACATCTTTTATAAATAAATGTTAATCATCATAAAGTGATTTTGCAATTGTGACACTATGCGATCCTTTCAGTAACATAATTTTACTAAACATCACTCCTCAAAATCTTTCCAAAAAACCCTAACAAACAAAAAAAATAAATAAAAATAATAATGATTTACGGACATTTCACTTAACGAAACCACTTTGAAGTATTTTCATGAGCATATTTTTAATTCCATTGCAAAACCACTTATAAACTTATATTAAAAACTTAGACCTTAAAAAATTACTTTCTAGATTTCAGATAAATGTTACTCATCATAATGTGATTTTGCGATTGCGACACTACGTGATCCTTTCACTAATACAATTTTACTAAACATAAGCTCTCAAAATTTTTCCCAAAAACCCTAACAAGCAAAAAAAAAATGACTTATGGACATTTCACTAAACACAAAACAATTTGAAGTATTTTCATGAACATGTTTCTAATTCCATTGCAAAACCACCTTATAAACTTATATTAAAAACTTAGACATTAAAAAAAATACTTTATAGATTTCAGATAAATATTACTCATCATAATGTGTTTTGCAATTTCGACACTACGTGATGCTTTCACTAACACAATTTTACTAAATAACCACAATCAATAACAAAAAAAAATAAAAAAAATGAAAATATATATATATATATATATATAATGACTTATGGAATTTCACTTAACACAAAACAGATTGAAAATCATGAACATGATTTTTAATTTTCCATTGCAAAAACCACCTTATAACTTCATAGACAAAATTCGCTAATGTAGTCTAAAAAAATTCAACCAATGTTAAAATTTTCAAATGACATAAAATTAACTTACATTTCTCCAGAAAAACTCATTTTGGAACTACGAACTTCTGAATGCATACAGATATTCCAAATACTAGAAAGACAAAGGGAAGCACCAAGCCCATTAGTCTATTTATAAGAAATCAGAACCAATGGAAAACCAATAATGACAACATGTGACATCGAATAACTTAGTTCTCATCGATTACACGAGGTCAAATTGCAAACCTTTGCTACCCAACACTAGTGTAAACATCTAGTCACATCAGAAAATCATGAGTAATGCACAACCTTGGGAAAATTTTGCCTTTGAAGAAACCATGATACGTGTATGAAATAATCACTATGAAAGTGATTATTTATTACAAATGTCTAACTAATGTTCCCAAGCTCTGAACAAGATCTGACTGGATATGAGTCGCTCAGTTATCTACAAACAAGTCTAATGAAAATTAACACTGTGGGAAAATAATTCACACACAGTTTATTTATTTTACTCAGTTATTCTGGTTATAATATGTAGTTAACTGAGTTTTAAAAGTAAAATAGAAAATAACCAATCATTTGAAAAAAAAAATAAAAATCTGCATTGAGAAATTGATGGGAAATTACCGATCGCTGGTGGATATATTAGGAAAAGACAGTTTGAGGTTACACTCAACTCCTTGGGAATAAAAACATAGTATGACCCAATGCTAAGGAATTAACAGTATACCAAACGGACAGAAAATCTAAGGAACAAAAGTCAAATAGTTTTTCAGATTATTACAGAAATTTTGTTCTTTCAAGATTGTGTTTTTGTGTTGTGGTGTGGATAAAAATTCAACTATTTTGGAATATCTATTTGCATTAAGAAGAATCATTCTGGAAAGACTGTAAGTAAATTTAAATTATCATTAGAATTTCTAAACTACATACAAAAAAGTTATTGTAAGCTTTTAATTCTCCGTTTATTTTTAATTTTTTTTTAAAAATGCCGTTTGGTTTTTTCTCTTCATGTAAACTAAAAAAAAACACCATTACCCAAACATTAGTAAACAAGATAACGTTAATTCGAAAAGAGGTTGTCATTTGCCAATAATCTTTTAGTGATGTCACCTCCAACTGATAGTGATAACATCGGAGCAAAAAAAAAGTGAATGTTTGAGGGACACCAGCATATAATTAAATTATTCAGAAAAGCCTAAACACTGCCGCCATGACGAATCTACTCTTAAGAATTCTCATCCTTAAAGAAACACCCCAAAATGTATTGGAAAATTAGTACAGCCATCTATAGTTAACCAAAGACAAAACATGACGACAATGAAGGATGTGTGTCACCCTGGGAAAATTCCAAGATATCTTATCTCAAAAACATAGCCCACAATTCGATAGGCAAACCAAAACACCATGTGATATCACAGAGAGACATATGTTCCCCAGAAATTTCCAAACACAAAACTTCACGATTCTTTATCTCTAAACAAACACGCAATTCTATGAGCGAACCAAACACACCACGTGATGTCCCTGACAGATGAGGGTCCCCAGCAAAATTCCAAACCTTATCACTATCCATCACCTATAATACCATACGCAAACCATTTACTTATCTACAACTCATAACAACACACATCCAGGACACTGACATCGCTTCGCCTTTCACCCTACCCCTATTTGGTTCATAGTATCCCACTAATCATGACAGGAATGCTTATCCACTAATATTTTCCTTTTCCATTCAAAACAATGTCACTTATTTACAACTAACAATTACGTCACTTATTTACAACTAACAATTACGTCACTTATTTACAACTAACAATTACGTCACTTATTTACAACTAACAATTACGTCACTTATTTACAACTAACAATTACGTCACTTATTTACAACTAACAATTACGTCACTTATTTACAACTAACAATTACGTCACTTATTTACAACTAACAATTACGTCACTTATTTACAACTAACAATTACGTCACTTATTTACAACTAACAATTACGTCACTTATTTACAACTAACAATTACGTCACTTATTTACAACTAACAATTACGTCACTTATTTACAACTAACAAATTACGTCACTTATTTACAACTAACAAATTACGTCACTTATTTACAACTAACAAATTACGTCACTTATTTACAACTAACAAATTATGTCACTTATTTACAACTAACAAATTATGTCACTTATATTCATCTGATAACAACACATCCACATCACGATTCCTTATCTTTTCTTGATCTGGTCAGAACTGTCTCCCACCAATCACGACACGATTCCTTATCCACTAACATATCTCCCTTTTCCATTCAAAATAACGTCACTTATTTACAACTAACAAATGATGTCACTTATCTACATCTGAAAACAACACACACCCTTGAGACGATTCCTTATCTTATCTTGATCTTGATCTGGTCACTAGTGCCGCACCAATCACAACACGAATCCTTATCTCAACCATCACCCATAATTCCATACGCAAACCAAAACACAAGAACTGAACCCATTGACACATATGCCCCCAGGAAAATTCGAAACATTCCAAACTCATGACGTCATCAAATGAACAACCAATCACGTCACGATTCCTTATCTTATCTTGATCTGGTCACTAGTGCCTACCCTTCTACTAATGTTTCTCTTTTACGTAAAAAGTATCTTCTGACAATGTAATGCGTGGCATTGCTTTATTTGGTGTGAAGGCCAAGCGTATTTTGAAAATGTCTTCCCATAGTCTGCAAGCAAAAACTGGTCAACTCCTTATAAAAGTTGACACTTGATGTGAATCAGACTGAAGTAGTCAATTTCAGAATGAGAACATAAGAATTATTCCCCCCCCCCCGACAGAACGCATGCATTTTTTAACTTACTGTACTTTGACGACTCGTGTTCCTATTTGCTTCCACTGGATAAACCAATCCAGTGCAATCATTATTAAAATGAGAAAGGTGGAGACGAGAACCAGAAAATATCCTTTCCGGAAGGGAGCAAGTAATATTAATCGTCTCTTAAAACATGTCATCGACCTAGCAATTCAAACAGGTTCCAATTTAATGGTAGATTTGAACTCTCAGCCAGCTTCAGTCAATAAATAAATGGAATAAAAATTATCTACGAACATTAAGCAGTATCCTTTAAAGTAGAAAATATCCCTGAAGGCAGACGTCTGGTTCCTCTGCAGTCAGTAGTTGAGTTTTGCGACATTATTGAAAAAGAAAAAAGTGCTCATCGATGAAATTTTAATGTCAGTTTTACTGCATAAGAGATTTGTGAAAATCTCTTATGCAGTAGCGCTAATAATGAAAGGAAAGCTTGTGCAGCAGTTTGGTCAATATTTCCCTCGCTCGGATAAATGATAAACATTTGTTGTACTGTATTGAATTCTAAGATGAAATGCAATGGGCATTCGATAGCGACCATTTATCCAGAAAATTGGAATTAGTCAATACAAAACTGATTTGATATTTCTTTAAAATTATATCATCAGCAGAATATATGCATTAACTCACTTGTAGATTGATTTTAACTGCGTTTATCGTTTTAGCCGTTTGATCAAACTGGTTTTTTGTATTGAGAAATTTGACCAGCATAGCTTTATTTTAGGTATGTACTATAAAATAGTATGTACGATACGATTTTAAAAGCCATGGACAAAATATGGAAGAGCCGAGATGCAATAAAGATGCAAACTAAACTGCGCATTGTGGAAACCTGTATCTTCAGCAGCATGCTCTATGGATGCGAGGCCTGGTACTCCTGAGAGAATCAGAAAGGAGGATGTTGACATTTGAAAGGAAGCGCTATATTCAGAATAAGCTAGATACAGAAAGTGAACAATGAGGAAATTAAATCTATAGACAAATACAACCAAAAGAAACCCTGATCCAGGGTTTCTTTTGGTTGTATTTTGGTCTCTTTGGCCATATATGTAGAATGAATGATGAGAGGAAAATAAAAATGCTGCTGTTTGGGATGATTGAAGGAACGAACAAAAAAGGAAGACCAAACAGAGAATGGGACGATGACATTGTCAAATGGTGCGGAAACTCTGTACACAAACTGAGTCATCTTGCACAAAACAGAATGCAATGGAAGAATAATATCAAGATGGTATCAGACACCTACGAGCATTGGACCCATGGTTGTTGATGATGTACGATATGTATGTATTTTATTATTATTGCGATTCCAATGTCGAAGATTAAGAATGCTAACATGTTTAAAAACTGTTGGCGAAGTTTGTAAGATAGCAAGAAATAACTTCACTTAATTTGAAATTGTTACATGGAGAAGCTGCTCATTTTACTAAAGATTGAAATGGACAAAAAAAAAAATGTTAAAAGTGTTATTCCCCATATCACTCCATTAATATTGATTTCATATGTTTCGACATATACAGGTCTCTAAATAGGGTGTGAAGTTTGTTCCCCCCCCCCCCCCCAATGTCGTTTTTATTATGTATTTGATGCAACTGTAACATATAAAGAAAACTGCAATTAAGCTTTGGTTTTGATTGACGCTTGAAAAAAAATGTGTGTGTGTGTGTGTGTGTGTGTAAAGTTGCCCGAATACTGTTGTGAGGTTCAGACTTTTAAATGGAAATGAACATAATCATGTTACTCTAAGTTTCATGGCCGTCTCCTCGCTTTATCGACTGAGGAAGAAATTAGGGTCGTGTTATGTTCACACAACAGCGTGAGTAGAATGGGGGAATAGAAAATTTCATAATCATTCGATCATCTTATATTTAATGCTCATTAGCGAAGACATTTTAATTATGCTGAAAATACAAAAATTGAATAATTAATAATGAAGCGTCTAAAGAAGTTTACAGTATTAAGGACTTGGTGTGTTACACTCGGATGGATACAGACAGAGATCAGCTTACGCAGAGAACGTACATGTCCTCAACCATCTCATCAAATTTCAAGTTTTTCTCTTTTTTTAATTATCATATGGCCAGTCTCTTTATTTTAATTCTCTGCTCACAAGATAATGTTTGTCGGTTGGGTCACTGACTTGGGGTTGCTAATGATTTATTGTATTACGATTCGTGGAAAGATGAAGGCGTTGTTTGTAAAGCAGCGGTAAACATCGAATATCCTAACACTGTACATCTGTATAACGATATATCTCTCTCCTCATTCCAAAGATTAATTGGAGTATAACTAGTTTTGATCGGTGTCAATGAAAATGATTCATAAATACGTATCGAATGTGCATATTGAAACCCGAGGAAATGAGCATAACGTGGGCATAATATAATCCAAAATATGTGAAATCCGATAAATATACTCGTTAAACTGTTCCGTGAAAACTTCCGTGGGAGTCATAGTAACTTCTTAGTCCACCTTCGTGAAGCTCGTATACTAAAGCGGTACTACTATGTGCTTCCATGAAAGCACAGAATCCATAGCGTTTACCACACTATGCTAACCATGTTGCCCGAGTGTTTTGCCGAAGGTAAAACCACAGTTGAAAGGAAGGGAAATTTATTAACTTGACACCAGCGGTAGAAAAGCGTTAATCACATCATAAAGCTTCAAAAAAAAAAAAAAAAAATTATATTAAGTTAAAGAAATATCGACATCCTCTCCATATAGCTCATCGCACATCTGCCGACTCAGGAGCATCATGGGATGGAAGATTATGAATTTAAAAATCAAGTTTCTTAACTGATTTTAAGCAGCTGCGAAAAATTTAATGATTCAGATAATTTTAATAATTTTCCTCCGTTTCGGAATATATTTTTTTTTAAATTTCTCAAAACGATGTACATGCTTAAAATATAACAATACACTTAATCTGGAAACCATTTTCCTTATTGACACATGTTCAAAATCGCAACTCCTCTGAGGCATTTGCTGTCACTAATACTCCAACAGAAATTCTCCTATCTTCTCAGAAATAATCTTGTTGGAATTATATTTTCTAGTATTTGGGAGAATAAGCCCACCCTTTTAGAGTAAATTAAATAGCTTTTAGCAAACTGGATCATGTTTAGTTGTGGCTGGAAATGGAAACAGTTGTTTGGATGATAAAAGTTACGGTTAATATATAGGGTGTTTCAAAAAGAATGACCCGATTTCAAATTATTATATTTAATAAAGAAAAAAAAATGTGGTACAGTTACAAAATAAATTACCAAGTATGAAGTAAGGACTAAAGTTTCACTCACCACAATTACAAATGCTCAATGTGCCCTCCACCTGCTGCATGGACAATTTTCAAATCGGGACATTCTTTTTGAAATACCCTGTATTATTTCTCTATCAAACAGTGCTGTTATGATTTTCTTTTGATGACTTTTCATTGTTTCAGTTGTAATCCAGCACTGCGTTTCTGTCATCGATCTGAAGAATGTGCTGGTACTGTACCCAGTAATTTAAAACTAACTTTCAAACCATACGTGTGTTCACAATAGAGGTAGACGCTTTGAAGTGTTACACTTAAGCGCACTCCAGTTCAAAATGCATCGATCATTTCGTGCTTCTTGCTTGGTTTAGTTGATATCGATCTTGCGAGCATTTAATTTACAGTTGATAAAGGAACATTCGACCTCTCAGGCAATATTAAACTGCGCATAACTTAAAAAGTATTCCTTGAAGTGGCGAAGTGGAAGAAAGATTCCAGTATTTTGGTAAGCTTGAACTATAATAATCATTAATTGATTGTACTATTGATTGTACTCAGTCTTTTTTTAAAGTTAAAAAAAGGTATTTTAGCACCCCTTCCCATCTCTTGTTACCAGTGATAGACGATCATTAATCACATTGCACTTTTGACTTAGAATTCTTGGGTAAACGCACTTCATTGTTATTTTGATATCATTTATTTTGATTGCATTATGGACTTTCATTATCAAGAAATCAAATCTTAATTCCTTTTGGTAAAATAGTTACATGTAAAAATTCTAGAAATTTTTCAAATAAAAAAAAATTGGTGTTAATTTTTAATAGTTCTCTTCAATTATTTTCATTAATCATGCTCACGGTTTTATATACTTGCATTTAATGCATAAGCCTACCTACCGAAGGGTGAAGGGAAGTAAAGCATCAATGCAATCACTTAGTGGGGAAGGGGGGGGGGAAGAATAATAATGGACAAATTATTTTCTTGTTTAAATCCTATACCCAAGGGTAAGCAAATAAGTTTTTGCGTGAAGTGTCCTCACGACTATTATATTTGTATATAGCGACTTCACGCCCATTGCATTTAGTATCCCACAATGCAAAGAAAGCACTTTCTTTTGAACGTTCATATTGCTATGCATTATGGGAAGGGCTCCCACACAGACCGGTTTCATCCTTTATTGAGGTCTCCTCAGTGGAAGCTAGACTCAGGAAGCCACTGAGGTCAAATCAGCGCAAAAGTAATATACCACATACAAGTAGCAAAACTGTGTATCGTGCATAGCAATATGCACGTCCCCAAGAAAGTACGCTGCATTGTGGTACGTTAGTTCAGTTGACGTGTATTCAACAGCTTGTACAAGTAATTTAGTCGCAAAGATACTTCATACACACGCATTTGGTATAGAATTAAAACAAGAATATCATTTCTTGTCTATAAACTTGGGGGTATTAGACCTCCAAAAGTCTCATTAAATGGACGTGACATGGAATGATGAGTTAATCTAGGACTTACAGGTGTTGCATTCCCTCCCTCCCCCTTCAACTTAGCGGTGGAAAGAACTGGTTTCAAATCTGGTACCTTGTTTTAGGACTTGCTTGCCATTTTTATATATGGGTTTTTCAGTTGAAGACAGCGTAACCAAGCTTGTTAATTGAGTCTCATACCTTTTTAGTGTTTGGTGCAAAGTAAGGAAATATAGTCTCAGTTTTAGTGGTTTTAGCGTATTGCTGAACAGCCGCAGCTATCAGCTACCTGTGAATTTCATCAGTTTGCTTTAGATTTATTGCTCACTTTAAGATTATAAAAAAAAAAAGTACTGTATATGTCGTGAATTCCCAACCCATGAGGTGTTGCTGTTTCATTTAAATGCTGTTTCATTCAATTGGATGTATAACTACATCTCGCATGACAGCTGGTTTTGGGTGAGAAATCACCCAAAACCAGCTATCATGCCTTCTCTTAAATTATTCGCACTAGATGAACTCACTACCCCTAAAGTGAAACTATCCCACTCACTGCTCTCTGAGAAAAAAAAACCTTAGCTCTTACTCCTTTCTTGATTGCGAACAAACTTAACTTCCATGGTTTTCCCCGTGTTCTCCTCCCACCTTCCATATAACAAAAAATTCATCAGACGATATCCTATAACACCCATGCAGAAGTTTATAAACCTCTATCATATCACCCCCCCCCCCTTCCTCCTGTTAACTAGTCTGTTATCCACGTGCATGCAATCTGTCATAATCTAAATCCTGTTATCCGAATATGGTCTTTGTAACTTTTTTGCACCATTTCCATAGCTTCTTTATCCCTTTGGAACTCTGGATACCAAATCTACGCAGAATACAGGTGCAGTCTTATCAGTGGCGCAGTCAGGATTTAATCTTGGAGGGAGCCGAGCACTCAAAATTTAATCGGGGGGGGGGGGAGAGTTGAGTAGACGATTTGAGAATACACACTACGCACTGCATTCGAGCTATGACTGAGCATCTGCAGTGATCGCCAATACATGATACCCGTGATCGGCTCGGGCGAACGAAGTAGCGCCCGAGCACTACTTCGTTCGCTTTGCGCTCACAGCGGCCAGGATTCCGATAGGGTATTCCCACCTTATGTGATCGCTAATTCATAAGTAGCCACAACATAAATTAAAAAAAAAAAAAATTTAATTAGGAAAAGATTTTTGGAAATTTTAGTGTTTTTTTTTTTCCTTTTTCTTTTTTTTTTTTTTGGAGAGATGGGCAGGGTCCCTTGTTCCCCTCCCTGGGTGCGCCAATGGGTCTTATCAAGACCTCATGAAGAGGCAAAATTACTTCCTTATCTTTACATGCTAAGTATAGCTTGTTTGTCCACCCGTTTTTGTATGTGGGTTCTTACCAACCTCTCTAAAATCTTTACTACCACATCAGAGATACTGATAGGTCGATAGTTAGACATTAGTTTTTGCACCACCCTTGTACAATGGATCTATCATACATTCAACATCAATTATCCTCTGAGTTGTATTTGTAACTTTTACTATGTGACCTTTGAACTTCAAATTCCTCTCCACCATTATCCAAGATCTATAGCCTCACCAGTTTCTTGTGTCATAACCCGCTAATGTAATATGCCTCTGGAAATCTCATCACACCAAAGTGCATAACTATACACAAACATTAAACTGATAGCATTTTCGTTTGCCCAAATTTCCAGCTATTCAAATCACTTTAACTGTTGAATATCAGTAGCACCCCTGATCTTTACATCATCGGTAAACAATTGCACATCCCCTGTTAGATCCTTCATAATTAATTAATGTATAGATTGAACAAGAATGGCCCAAGTACTGAACCCTGAGGTGCACCCACTGGTAACCTTAAATCTGGCAGATTCACGCTCATTGTGTACCACATTTTGATATCTGTTCAACCATCCCCTGATCCAAGTCAAGAGTTTATATTCCAATCCCATATTCTCCAGTTTATGCAACAGCCTTTCGTGTGGTATCTATCCGATCAAATTTCTTAGTAAAATATGAGCAAATTGCTAAAACATGACCTTTCTTTAGTAAACCCATGCTGCTCCTTGTAGAGTATAGCTTGTTTGTCCACCCATTTCTGTATGTGGGTTCTTACCAACCTCTCTAAAATCTTTACTACCACACCAGAGATACTGATGGGTCGGTAGTTAGACATTAGTTTTTTTCCTGCCTTAATGTTATCTTTTTAAAATTTCACTCGGGACAACTATCGCAAAAGGCTAAACGTGCTTAAAGAATACAAATTAACTTGCGAAAGCGTCGTTTCATGGCATATGTCATATCACTTTGCATATCCGAGAAACTGTGTAATAGTATGTGGCAAATATTCTCACGATTTACCACACTCGCTATTGCTTACTCGTTAATGCCTAGCATCACTAGTGAATGATGCACCTACTGAGAGCCACTGTGCCAAATTAACCAGAACTGATGGTTACTGGGTGATTTTCGGGTGATAATTCCTGTGTGGTTTCGCGTAATTTCAGCTTATAATGATTCAATTCAGGTTTTTAATAATAAAAAAAATTCATTTCTTAAAAGATGTATTTAATAATAAAAAAATATACAATTTTATACAGAGAGAGAGAGAGAAGATATGAAAAAAAAAATGCATAGCAGCTACGTCTGGTGTTTCGATTTCCAGGGTTGGGCACCAGTATGAACTTGCCTTAAGTGATTGCAGCATCTATCTGCACAATAACTGCCAACATTCTCGCATTATTTCTCACCAAACAGCGGAGGATGGCTGAGTCGCTGCTCATGATATCGTCTTCGATAAATGTTAAGTGGTTACTAAATGTCGAAAAGTGAATTTGGCATCAGCACTAACTTGTGACAAACTCGAACTTTTTCAGGGATGGAAGAAAGTGATGCATTTTTATGTTAAAAGCCACCTTTGTCGGTTGCGAGTGAGTTGGTGCGCGCACATACACTTATATTAAAGACAATTTCATGCTAATCTTAAACGGCAACGAATTTTAAAAGGAATTTGTTTAGAAATATTCCGCGATTAGTACTACTAATATAAAAGCTAACAAAACCCCAAACATCTGCCACTTGATAATAAAGTGTCATTAATATTATGGCTTTATTAGTTTCATTTTGCAAACGTTACCGTCCGTACAGAGTTCTGCCCGTCTGGGGCTTTGTCCTGACGGATTTTCTTAAATGAGTGGCGGTTGTCAAGTGGTCAAAGGAAAATCGGGCAATTTTTTGGCCTACTTTCCTTTCAATTTTAGTTGCAATCCGACTATTTGGTAGGACAACACAGTCAACACGAGCTTACATCTGGAATAAATAAACTGAAAATAGCTACAACACACATTAATAACCTTTGACAGACGTGTCGATATTTCGCATAAGTACCGCTCGAGATGGGTTTTTGGATAATTTAAACGCCAATAATCGAAATTAATTCCTCATCATATATGTCTAAAATGTAAATAGTACCATCGAGCTATTCTGGTTTGTTCCAGAACTAGTTATATACTTGGTTTCTTTTTTGTAATATAGTATGTGGAATTTTTTTTATGCGTCTAACTTGGATGATTTACACAAATACTTTCCCAAAATATATTATAATGTAAAATTTAAAATCAAGTGAACGAAAAGCCTTGATCAGTTAAATATTTGTGTGTTCTGTAGAAACAACTAGCAGGTTTTAACAACTAACAACTTACTGTTGGGGAGTGTGGTGGTACTTTCTTGAACCTACGAAAACTGGAGTGATTTCCATTAGGTTTAACATCGCTTAAAGAAAGATTCCTCAGTGGTGTAGCTAGAGCTTTTGCCACCCGGGGCGATCCCTGAGTTTGCCGCCCCTCTTAATACACACTAAAAAAACTACAAAGAGTCAAAACGACGTACAGGGAAATAAATTAAAACCCTCTGTTTATTTTTGAAGTAAAACTTTAATTTCAACATTCTAAAATGTTATTTTTCTTGCTTTTCCGTTAGCAAAATCGTCGAAGACATTGTCGAAGTCTATTTCATAGTAGTGTAGGTAATTCTTAATCAGTTTTATTTAGAAAAACTCCTCTCACAACTAGCAACACTTAAATCAATTGTGAGGAAAATTCGCAGTAGTATTACAATATTTGGAACTAAGTTCTGGAGACTGTATTTTAGAATTAACTGCAAAAGTTCAAAAAGGTTCAAAGTGCCGTCCGGGGAGGACTGTCCCCTCCGCCTCTGAGATTCCTTATTATAAATTTCTTTTTATTGCAAAACAACTTTAAATGATTTTTCCTTTGGATCATTGTAATGGCGAAATTAGGTAAAACACTGTGTATATCGCATGTCAATGATTTTAAGCTGTACGTGCAAATATAGTTTTTAATAATGATGTACATGAATTCGATTACGAAATCATTTTGTTGATAGTCTGCTATTATTTTTCTTACTTATTGTTATGCAAAGAAATTATTTTTAGCTTAAAAAAGCATTCGAAAGTAGCATGATTTTTCATTCTTCAGAACTTTCAAATTGGCTGGAGAGCACACGTATTTTTAAGTCATAGCCTCGATCATTTCAGGTTTAATTCCAATCAGAATGTTTCAGAGATTCTGTTTAATTTATTTCTTAACGCCATTGTAGACTAAGAACAAAATTAATACTGTGTTTACGTGAACGACTCAGAGCTTATCTGCCACAACCATTTTACCATCATTCTTTCTCTCAACTCATCGCTTACCAAAAGAATTCCAGGATTTGTTAGCTTGTTAAATCCCGATTTCTCCTTCCTTCGCCATATTTATTGCTCTCTTCTGTGCATAATACTTTTACATCACTGTTTATATTCAAGTGTAAGAATTTCGTACACGAACCGGATTCCTACAGTAATACATGAGATGTACGCGGTATAAATTTAAAACTAACCGACCAGAAGTTAAATTAAGCATAAAGAAGTATTCCTTTTAAATATTCCAAAAATTCTGTATCTAAGTATTTAGCATAATCTATTACTGGAGTTACAACAGTTAGTCATGACACCAATGAAAAATCCCCAAAAGACTTGACCAAAACTGTAATCCACGTAAAATGTTATTTTCTCTGAAATAATTTTGTCGGCATGAAAACCTAGAACGTTTGCCTTGTGAAAGATGAAGAAAGAAGTAGCTTTTTTTAAACATCTGAAAGTTGGTCCTTAAGGAAAACTGTATAGAGAAAGACTGTTACAAACGGAAGTAAATGAAAGAGGACAAAAAGTTGATTCAGTTCTTTTTGGAGCTGGACAGTCGATGGATGTTGACTACCAATTGTTCCCGTACTTGAGGAAAAGTGGAGAAATGGTAGAAGTCCGTTTGGCGGAACAGCATCCATGAAAATACCTGCAGAAGAATCTCACAGTGAAGAGACATCACTTATTTGTACTTGAGATAGCAGACAGCATTTTTAGTGGGGATGATTCTCACCCATCATGAACTTTAAAGGTGCATTCCACACTAAAACTAATGAAAAGGTATCAATAAACGTGAGCCAGGAAACCTCACATTTCTGAGATAGCCTTTGTAATTAAATGTCGGTGCTCCTGCTGCAAAGCGAACAGACCCAACTGGAATCACATGATTGTAAACAAACAGAATCGCTTCCTGGACGTGCCTAAAGTTTTCAGTCTAATAAAAGTTGCCTGAGCAAATATCAGTCATTTGTATTTGTTGTACGTCGGTGTTGAGCAGTCGAGGGCGAGTTCTTTTACTGTACCTCCTGATGTGGTCTAATTATGGACGTGCTATTGGAAATGTACATTAAGCATGTTGGCTTATCAATAGACCATCAAATTAAATGTTCCTGAGTGTTCACTCCTATTCATCACCATCTTTCTGAGTATGGAAGTTTCTGCATTCAGATCTTACTAAACGCAACAAATTGGAAGATAATTAGCCGATCAGTATCTGTAAAATTTTGATAAATATGATTGAAGCATGAGCAAGTTTGTTTTTTTAGAACAGGTGGAAATACTACACATTACATTTTTACTTGAAGATTTATCATTGAAAAATTAATAGAATTTATAACCTTATACCTAAATTTTATAGAGTTTGACAGTATTGATAAATATCATGGACAATTATTTAGAACCTATGAAATTCTTGGTATATGAAAAAATAAAATATTCAGAAAAAAAGTTGCTGTCGCGCAGCAAATATGAGAATGGTTTGAGGTAAGGACTGGTGTGAGACGAGGTTGCTTATGTTTGGTTTCCTTTTTTACTTGTTGATTATAAAAAAAATGTTACATATATAAGGAAGAATAAAAATGGAATCGGGTATCACTGGAAGATCTAGATTATGCAGATGATAATCGGAATATCCTCAGGCATACAAGCAAAATCAGAAGCATTGTATAAGAGCTGAAAAAGTTGGACTTAAATAAAGCGAATGTTCTGAAACTGAATAACAGCATGCCAGAAACTGACCGACATAATAATAGCTTTACATACCTTGGGGCTACTAAAAGGAAAGCAATACTGTTACTGTCATCAAAAGACTGAATAATGTACGGAAATCATCTAAATATCATAATGCAACAAATACATCTTCAGCAGCGATGTGAACTCAATGAACCAGAGATGCAGAAATTAACAAACAGGAAGCCAAATTAGTTTTCAAATAATGGCAGTGCATGTGTTTTCCGTAAAATATTAAATATTTCAGCCACAACGTAACAACAAATGAATTCTGTAAACAGACAATTGTGTTGCTAGTGGAATAAAAATGTGCGATTGGAAAGGGATTGGTAATGTATTGAGAGTGGACAGAGAAAGGTAGCTTTGAGATAGTTTAGGACTTCTTTTCTTTCCTTGATGGATGAAAATAAGACTGTGGCTGGTTGGGATAACTGAAGAGAAGCAGAAAACTTGCAAAATATACTGGAGAGGGATTGTAACCCTTATGTGTCATGTGATACGAAGAGGATAGGTAAGCATGTTTGGCAAACAGGCTCACAAAACCTTTTTTTCGTAACTTATTGCAAAACCTGGTAGAAAATGTTTTCCACCAGGTTTTGCGAGAAGTGACGAGGACTTGCTTGGCGTGAAACGCTAAGGCGAAGCTTGGTTCATGCATGATGAAGCTCCATCACACTTCATTCATAAAACTCCAGTATATATATATACACACTGAAGGCCATTACATGGTCTCCTCAGCCACTTAATCTAAATTCCGTGATGATTTGTGATCATTGGTATAATGAACATGCACGCACTACCATCAGACTGTAGCATTTCGATCTAGTGAAGCTGTCAGTGGTGTGTCGGCTACATAGCTGTCAATTGAAGTAATATCGAACATCTGCGGTGAGGTATGCACTTTCATACATGAAGTATTTCTTTTGTCAGTTACCAAGAAATGTATGCTTATTTCCTGACACTTCCTCCCTCATCTCGTGCAGGTTGCCGACGTTCGTGCTGTAACTTCAAAGGACTGTATGTTGGCAATGCGACATTCGGAGACCCATGTCTTATTAGCAGTTTCTTAAGTTTCGGGTAGTATAGACCTTTTGACATGGGTGTGGAACCACCTATATATGCGAAAAATATTTTAAGTCGAGACGTTTAATATTTATACAGTGCTAGGAGTTGTACAGGCGAGAAGTAACGTCTTGAGCTGAAAAGGATATCTAGTTCTTAGGGAGGCAGAGGATGCTATGGATGTGACGTGTGGTTATTTCCAGAGAGTCTGAAACTAAGTCCAAGAATAGATATTTGATCTCGGTACTACCAAAGGTAAGTAGAAACGAGTGTAGTCGTGTCTTGCGTGAAATAACACAGGATTGTGTTTGGGCCTTCGTGTTCAGAATTTTGTCTTCGCCAGACTGAAATATGGCAAGCAGATTAGTGCATATAACCTTCTGCATCAATTTTCTTCGGCAGTGTAATTCATCATTGGTTACCTTTTGCACCCATCACGTTTTAAAATCTTTTTAAAATCCTCTAGAGAGTCGGTATTCATCTCTTTGAATCTTTAGACAGTCATGTCTCAGAACCATACCGCATGCTACTAAGTGCGCACGTTTTTAATATACTTAAAGATCTCTCTGTGGACTAATTGCTGATAAACATGATTAAAGCATGAACAAGTTTGTTTTTTTAGAAACAAACTTGTGGAAATACTACGCATTTATATTTTTACTTGAAGAATTGGTATCCGAGTGGTATCTATGACTTTTTGATTCTACTCTTCCCTCAGCTATTTTAATCTATTTTTTTACAGTCCAGTTCATACATCATTACTTCCTGGATACGTAATTTAAATTATCATAGTTTCTTTACTCTAATCATATCGCCTCCTTTCGATGTTTATGTGGCTTCCATGGTTGAAAGGTTTTGTAATCCGGTAGCTGAGCGAAGGATTTTTTCCGTACATCTTTTTTTTATTAATTTAAAGTGCGCACATTTTTAATGCACATAAAATTCATTTTGTAGACTAATTTCTTTTCCAAGTGTTATCCATGACTTTGATCTACTATTCCCTCAGCTATTTTAATCTTAATCAGAAAATCCTGCTCTAGACCTGGCAGTGGTATTCATCTCCTACAAGCATCCATGCTCACGGCGACATTCTAACCCATAGCCTATTGGAGAGCGGATACACAATTCACTCGGCCAACTAAGGCCCCCAAACATATTAATCAAACGGGATCTCTCCCTCCTTGAACAGTTCATGTTCCTGACTAATATCAGTAAATCTTAAATTAAATATCCTCCCACGTGTCGATATTCCTTTTTCTTCTTGATCTTTGTAAGTTCATAAAGAAGGTAATAAGCATATCGGTTTTCCTTGTTCTAAACTAGTTTCTCAATTCGGTGTTCTATTCAATAACGAATAAAACGCGCCGATGACAGGTGTTTAAATTATTTTAACTATAACTTTTAAGACTAAAGAAATATGGTTGGCAGCACGTGGTAACAGAGTAACTGTTTATATTATTATATACAAAAATAGATGTAAGTGTAGTGGCAAAACTGTTTCGTCACTTTGTTTTTGGATTAATGTACAGGAAACTGACACATCAGCTCCACATAACTCCTTCAAATATTAGAAGGACGCTTGCATTTAAACGCTTCCCAACTACTAGTACAGATGAGAATTATCTCTAGGAATTCAGTGGCTAATTCTGCGCCTCCTTTTCATTTCAGGTACGTAATGTGTTGGAGTTTTCATTTCCATTATAAACAGCTTTAATTTGATATACACTGTTCACTCTTACTTCATTCATTGCAGCGAAAAATGAAGTACAATTTTTGGCAGTAAGCGAGCATTCCCCATTTGTTTTTTTGAAAACTTTTTCGAGAACATTTAAATACAGTTGAATACTTCCCCTCTCGTATCCTTATGAAATGGTGACAGATAATTTAATTACACAATGAATAATGTGAAGGTGGATTTTTTTTTATTATTCTGATAAAAGTGAGGCATTTTGCAAAAACGTGTCTATTGTTCTTGACGCCATAATTTGTATTTTCATGTTCAGAGAATGACGTAATCGGCAACGGACAAACAAAACATGAATAACCACCTCATACTTTCTAATGCAACAAGTCAGTTGAGGAATAGTTACGAGAATGACTTTTCAGAATAGGTTTACGAACAAATGGCAGTATTAAGGCACAGCTAAATGAGGTCTATATATTTATTAATTAATCGTTCTGTCTTTCCCTGATGTAGAATAATAATAAAGTGCAAAGCGTCTTTAGCGTGTGTTGTTTTACTAGCTCTTCCATTTCTTTTTGTTTTAGCATATCAAGGAGATCGGAAACCTCATTGCAACATGTCTCCTAGCCATGTTCCAGGCTCCACGCCACAACAGTCGAGCCTGTCCCGCAAATTTATTCTTACTCTGGCAGTGGGGATTACTTTCGGTTTTAGTTTCGCTTACATGCTTCTTAGTGTGGTAACGTGGGAGAAGGGAGATCTCCTTAGCGTGTCCTTCCGGCGGTTGCTTCCTCAGGTGCGCAATAATTACCACGATCCTCATTCACACGAAGAACTGGAGGGAGCAGCTGGACCAGAACAACCCATGGCTTTTCATGGGTCAGAAGAGGAGTTTCACAAAGGTAAGCTTTGTCGCTTTCATGTTGATTAGTCGTTTATGTTCCTTAAAGTTCATCAAAGTGTATCATAGTTGTCTCAAAAACGGTAATGCTTCGTAAGAATGTTAATTACTTATTATAATGCCTTCACTCGTCACAGGAAATTAAGGTGGAAGGAATAAATTGGACTAGAACGTTACATACACCTTAAACTATAGAATGAATTCAGGTGGATGTGCTAAATAATTTTGGAATTAACTCAATCCTCTAGCACAATTAATGCATTAACCTTATATAAAAATCGTAAAATGTTGGACAGCATTTATACCGTTTATTATTTTTATGTAACTCCCACCTATGAAAGGTTGTAAACCTCAATCTTATGGGCGGTTGGATGATTTAATATTTTGTTATTTTTTACATAATTCAGAAACCATTTTCTAGTGACTTTTTGAAGGCACTTTTCAAGCGGGATGGTGATTTCGCACTGAGCGATAAAATTCATGTCCCACCTCTTCCACAGAAATGTATAAAATGTCCCTACATGTGCATTGCAGTGTGGAATTGACACCTTCGAGGATTCAAAGTTATAACCGAGGAACTAACAATATTTTTTTTTTTTTTTTACTAAAATAAAAAAGCCAAAAGGCTTAATTTCGGCAATGCAAAATTATATAAATCAAGTGGATATTAAATCCGGCATTATTTCAAAGCCGAATAGAGAAACTATAAACGTTTCGTATGAAATTTGACCAGAGAGCTTACGGGAATACACTCGCCGGCATTTACGAATCCTAGCTGGGCCTTATAGGAGAACATGATCAAATTTCGTAAGAAAATTTTATAGTTTCTGTATTCGGCTTTGAAATAATGCTGGATTTAATATCCATTTTATTTATAAAACAATGGCTTAATGGGGGGAAGGATCCGAAAGTTTACGATTTCACGGTAAACTGTGCATGCCCCATTGGTTTCGAGTAATTTAATATTACATGATACCTCAACCATGGTGTCTGAGAATCCCCTTTTGAAGCCACTCTACACAGTATATTTGTCAAACTTCTCTTTTGCCGATTGTCTTGTTTTGCAGGGAAAAAATAAATAAAAAATAAAGAACCGTTTCCTGAAGATGGAAAACGCTATTGTTGCCATATCACAGTATTTGCCCTTATTTAAGCCTATACATGACGACTCCTCTCGTCGTCACGAGACTTGAACATCCTCGACACTGCAAGGTAAAAGAGGGGGGGGGGGGGAAGGAGGGGAAAATGTTCCAACACTTCAGTGAATATATACAGTTGTTACACGGCTGAGGGCACATGACAGCTGCCAGTTTATTTCGACCCCGATCATCCAAAGGACACGTAATAATTAAGTTCATTTCACAAAGACAGGCTGTTTTTTTTTTTAAGCGGGAATTGTGATGACCAGATATTTTTCATAAGTTATTGGTAAACTATTCCCCCCCCCCCCCCAATTTTCAATAAGGTCTTTCGTAGCAGCGCTTTATTCTTCCAGCTTAAAGTGGAAATGAAGATTCTTTTTAGCCATTTTTACAAAAAAATGCAACTTGGTAGAAAGCAGCTCTACTATTTCTGTACTTGGAAAATGACCTTCGGCTCCTCATTTGATTGCTCATGTCTTCGTTACTATGACAACCTCCAGGAAGTACTCGAGGATATATATCAATGTTTTCATTGTATGTGTTCTTTACACGTCGTCACATGAATATTAAAAGAGTTGCGTCGTTGCAAAATAGTTGGCTTTCACGCCAGCCGAATTTTTAATTTGTGTTCAATATACCTTCTAAATGCAGGTTTTTGAAACTATTCTTTAAAAAAGAAGTATGTAAATTGTGGCGCCCACCATATCACGAAGGATTGGAAGTTATAATAGACGACCAATACACGCACACACACACTGTTTAAGACCAAATTTTTTCGTACTGATATCGTATACCGTATACGATATCAGTACGAAATACATATGCTACTAAGAATTGACTTTCACGCTATTGGCAAATGCTGCGTTGAGAATCCTGAATAATCGATGTCCAGCATTTTGAAACTACTTCTATCGCTCAATTATGAAATCTACGCATGCTTGGCCTTTGGCTGGAAAAATCGGGTTTCGGATCTCGACGAGAACTCAGGGGTAATTTATAGGAACTTCTCAGACAGATCCAATCTTAGAGTTGGAAATTCGTGTATTTCTTTTTTGTAAAACAGTTTAATGTGGATTAGTCAGTATCATACGGCAGCCTTTTTATTTTAATCGCTAAAATAGCCAGACAAGACACTATGACCTACAGTTGCATTGGCTTCTTTGCTTCAGCCGTAATATAGAAAGATGGTTAATAACAGTAAGCTGACGGAACTTTTAATCTGGGTTGGAAGCTTACTGTATGTTACAGTGCACAGATCTCGGGTGCTATTTTGGATATTTCATGGTTTGAAACCCATAAAATGAAAAATAATTTAATGTATTAAATATCACGTTCTTTAGGGAAACAAACTTTCCGTTTAAAAAGTTATGTATCCTTTTTAACTTCATTAGTAAGGGTGAAAGAATCACTTTTTTTTATTAATTTTTATTACAACTCTTGTAACTTATTTTGCGTGTAATAATTCCTTATTGCCCACGATAATGTGCAGCATAATATACCCCCCCCCCCTCTGAAGCCATTCAAACTGTTATCATTCCTTATAGTATAGCAGCTTTTAACGCTCCTGTAAATTATACTCGAAAGAAAGTTTTGCTTCATCTCAGTGGGCATTTCTTTATATGGTTACATCTGCAGTTGCTTATCTCATTTGATTATCGTTCCAAAATTAGGAAAACCGGACAAGAAAGAGGGATATGTGTGCTGGTCATAGGTTTCAAACCTTTTGGAACATTTCCGATTTTAAATATGGCCATCAGACTCTCCTGAAAATATCAATATCTCTCCTTGTTGTAACTGAATAATTATTAGTTAGCATTATAACCAGCGGCGGCTCATGGCTTGAAATCGTGGGGGAGGGGGTGCTGCAACTTTCGAAATATACATACACACTGTAAGTACAGTGTATATGTGTTTGGATAAAATATCAAATTATGGTAAAAATAATAAAAAAAAACGACATGAAAAAATATTGCTTATTATCGATAAAATTATCCAGTTTAGTTAAATTATTCAAAATTACTTAAAAATAAAATCCATTATCATAACCCCAATAATGTTCTAAAATAAACACTATAACAAATGTTATGTCTTTGATTGTAATGTCCAAATATTTAAAGAGACGGAGTAAACACGATAAGCACTACGAACACTCTACTACGGGCGCAAACTGCATATAAACAACAGTGGAACTGCGCGACGGACAGTGTCGCATTACGCTAATAGCTCGCATCTCACTATGACGTGCATATGCTTGCACGCGTAGCAATATGTCACTGTGGAAAAACACAGTGCTGCTAGCGTCCTTCGCCCTCCTAAGTGCTACAAGATGGATTTTTATTATTTTTTATACAAAATAAGAGAATTGTATAGGATTGTTAATGATAAAATTAAATATTGCAAACAAATATAAATAAATTAATAAATATATTTATATATCGAGAAAAATTGGGGGTGCTGCAGTTCCGCAGTGCCTATGTCCCTGATTATAACAAAAATACTGTGGAAACGTTAGAAGAAATATTGAGTACTCGGGAAATGCACAAAGCATTTTAGCTTTATTTATGCAGCGCTCCTGACTGCATACGTGTGTTGGTAAACAAGGGCGAAAAATTCTCGCCGTAACATCTGTGTGGAAGTGCTCGAGTAGTCGATGAATAGTAGTGGTTGCTCGGCGCGATGAGGTTACCGCACTGTTTATTGGAGTGGGTTGAAAGGAAGTACATGCTCTACAGCAGAGTTCGATCCTCTGATTCTTAGCCCATTAATTTACTCATTCGTGGTTCTCTATCCACACTTAGTTACAGTGCATCATTTCAACAGTTATGGTTTTCTCAGAGGTTACTCCGAAACAATCCGAGGCAGCGCAGGTTAACTCAAGGCGGTCATCACCATGTACAATCCCTCTTCGACTGAAGTCCCTCTTTTACGTTTTCACCGTGCGACCTATTAAGTTAGAAACATACTCCATTTGCCACAAGTTGATCGTTTCTGTCGAATTATTTTATCAATTTCCATATCGATTATGCCCTATTAGACTTCACATTAATCTTAAAGGCACAGCACAATTATAAACTACTTTTTATAGGAATCCTATCCAAGAAAGGCAGTACATCAGTGCTGTGGCAGAGCTAAGCATAAGATAATTCTGTAAGCGTGTCCTAGAGACTTAATGTGAATTTTATTCAAGTATGGCGGATTTTTCACTCCTACTTGAAGTAAGATTCATCTACCTAAATATTTTCGCAATATCTACACCTACAAAGCCTGTAGGTGTAGATAGTCCAGAAATTGCGTTGTGTATTCTAGTTAATTGTGATACTTGAGTAACTTTTTTACATTATTACAAGCTTTCTTGAAATCTATGGCAACGCCAAGTAGGTCATGTGTCTTGATTTGGGCTCGGGAAATATGGTTAACGTAGGAATATTGATTGAGATCAATTAGTAACAATGACGGAGGCATTAGTATAAAATTGTGCGATGCTTTAAGATTCCATAAATCTTAAATGTACTGAATCTTACACTTAATCGGGAATCTTAAGTTTCCATATCTAGGTTCCAAGAACCTAGAACATCTCTGCGAAGATGTTCTAGGTTCTTCTGCAGTAGCGCAGACATTTTTAAAGGGGGGAAATGCTATAATCCGTAGTGAGACTTGGCGTTTATTGCTTGAGGATGGCAACCTAAATATATTACACACATCTTCGTCATTTTCAGTTTTAGATCTGAGGAGTCAGTGGTGTTTTGCTTTATCTGACCTAAAATGATGAAATTGACCCGATTTCATGACGCACAGAAGTTTTGAAATATTTTAAATAAGCGCTTATTTTCAAGTAATTCCCGTCACTGAATCAGATATTTCAGAGAATCGTTAATAATCATATCGAGCTGTCGAAATACAGCAGTAAGTGTTTTTTGGCAGAATTCCAATTTTGAATAGAATATATATACGACTTCCGTTACTATTGAAATCGCTCTAGTTTTCTTGAGCAATTTACATTCTAAGAGATGCTTTGAAACAATGAAAGTTTTAAGAAAACGTAACCAAGGGGAAACCGAACACACGCACAGTAAAAAAAAAAATGTTCAACTTGTTCTCAGTAATCAAATGAAATAATATATCGGAGAGTTACAAGAAAAGCAGTTTTTCCTAAATTTATAAGATGCTCAAGGAGCTGTAGGAAACAACACTAAGTTGAAGCTTCTATCTAGTATTTGGCTTGCAGTGTGTAGTAGAATGCCTCAGTAAACTTTCTCATAATCAAGAAAATTATATGCACGCATTCTGTGATTATATTCTAGTGAAATGCCAGTCATTTCGCAAAAGGAATTCATGGAGACTTTACAGTGCAGTTCTTAATAGAATCCATGTCAATTTTAACTTCCTTATAATTCGACAAACAAATAAGTTGCAGTTTTGCGCCAAGGAGAAAGATATGGAAGAGAAAGCGGGATTATTTCCTTATGGTGCTCAGACCTTGGATGGCTCAGCATTAAAGATAACCTTCACCACGTTTAAGCTAGTATTGTAACAAATAGAGATTAATCCCTCGGACTGCAGTTAACACATTCCAACGTTTTTCACAAAAGGTGACCTCAAACAACAACGAGAATTCGCCTTTTGCCATGCGTTGAAATTACCTGTTATGACAAAATGGACTGAACATCTTTGAAAATTCCATTTGAAGAACCTTCACAGCGATTTTTTGACCTACTTTAGAACTCAATAAAAAAAAGAAAATAATAATAATAAAGGCCCACTTGTAAAGAACATCAAATGTGCTTTGGTTTACTGCGTATGCCCTTCCTCCATTTTAAGATGTTCCTCCTCCTTTCAATTATAATAGCGACTTGAACCATGAAGATCGTATCACGGTGTTGCTTCCCCCCACCTTTCTTACTAGACACGCACATTAAATTACACGTGAAGAAATGAATTCCCTTCTCTGCTCCATTTTTTAAAAAAATTGTATGTAGTTGCAATAAATGAACAGCAAAAATAATCAAAGCACCGTCAATAAACTAGCGTTGAAATATTACTAAATGGCGGTGTACGTAAAGAATATTTCGACAAATACTTGATAAATAGACCATCATCGTATAATGACAGAATTTATCGGAAGAATCGCAGCGCTTTATCAGTTCTCGGATGGCCCATCATTAGAGATAACCTTCACCACGTTTAAGTTGCGCTGTAACAAAAACTAATTCCTCTAAAAAACTAAGTATTAAGTTAGGGCACAAGGGATAAATTACCTAGTGCCCTGCAGAACAAGCGATCCAGTCCTAGGGCTCTTTAAACAGTAAAAAAAAAAATAAAAAAAAAGTTGCGTATTTCAGAAAAGCTTTTGGTTGTAGCATATAATTACATTAATGAAATAAAATAAAAACATAGGAGATACTTGACATTCTTATAACCACTACGACGTTAACTAACCGAAGGACGTTATCATTAGATAATATCCAGACTCGATTGAGTTTAGGATTCCAGTAATCCTAAAATGAATTGGTGCTGTCAGCACAGTGCCCCTTAATTTAGTTCACGTGTGGATAGCTTTAGCGCTTTCCAGCCACCTACCGATAGGTTTGAATCCGCTCCAACGTAGATGTTTTTAGGTGTAAGTGAATTGCATTTATGATAATCATTAATACTTTTACAAAAAAAATAGCCAACTTTTTCTCATTTGACATTTTCATCAAATATCCAGATTGGCAAGTGTGTGTGGGGAGATAAATCCTTGGCTTATAATCGAGCGAGGTTCTGTCCCCGACACAAACATTAACCCTTTCTGCCATCATGCTCTCTCTAGTGATTCCAATTGGAATCATTAACTGTCTTGGCTTTCGTAGCCCATATTACGTGGCGAATGATTCCAATTTGTATCGTACGTTGTAGTTCCATTTCTTTAATATAATAACAGGCATGTATCATACGTAAAATCTTACCAATATCGGTTTTTATGACTTAGTGGAATAATATGCATATATTGGATTATAGAGTATAAGCTCAGAATTTGAATATTTGCTACCAGAATAAAATGGAATCAGTTGGTCAGAATTCCTACCCTGAAATGTATTTTTCATCAAAATACTTGACACTCTTGCTTTTTTTAGACTTAAAGACAAAATAAATAGAAAGAAAAGTTTTTTTCACTTGGAAAAAAAAAATGAGGTCAGGAAGGGTTAATACCAGAAATGAATTCTGCTGTTTTTAACGATTATCAAGCTGACATGCGCTGTAGTTGTCTTGAAGATATGTGCATGATTACATTGCTTACTCAAAGGCTTGTAAAGGGAAGAACGATGGTTGTTATGGTAAATTATCCTGAAAATGAAATAACTTCCTTAGTCTGTTCACAATATATTAGTGATACGAAGTCGGCTGCTGTAGCAGACGTGAAAGAAAGAATGCATGTCGTTGGAAAAATTTGAGTACAAATCACGTCTAAAAGAACGAAGAACATAAAACATTTACGGCTTCGTGTGATACCTAATGGATATGATATTTCCTGCAGCAGAAGTTTTATTCTCACAATCGACAAGTACATCTCTTTTGTCTAAATAGCGAGTCGCTATTTAGTACCTCTACCAGCTTCCTTTTGACATACTTCCTCAATGAGAGGGGGGGGGGATAACAAAAATTGAAAGCTTGGCACAGTAATATTGCCCAATCATTTCCTGTTTTTGTTCGCTTATTCCAAAAGTACTAATCCTATACACAGCTGTTTTTACTGAGAATTCTTAAGTTCTTTATACCACGCTGTTTAGTATGTTGCTTGATTATTGCAGATTGGTTGCATCAAGTGTGCCAAAAACAAAAATTAGCTTCCCGTAAACTGGTATAGATGGGCAATTTCTAAGCAATGTCATTTGTACTGGGCGAGTTGAAACATTGAGTATATTTCTCCTACACTAACATTTGCTAAGCGACTTGGAAAGAAATAAATTACCTCACATTCATTTCTCGATAATATAGATGTCTTCATATCATTCACTCTCTACTATAATTTAATTTCCAGCTGCAAGTATTTTTCCTCTACATCTAAAACGTGGATCGTTATATGTAAGTTCCAGCGTAATTTTTAGCAAAGTTGCTTAGCAATATTACAATAGAACTCATACATACAAATATGAGCAGCTACTGCGAAATTTTCATTTACATATACATAAATTCAACTCCACGTAGATGCGAATTGATTTGCGAATTAATTCCCGTCACTGAATCAGATATAACCAGTGACGAGAAATAGCTGGCTTAACTTCTCTACTCTCCAATCAGCAGTGTGTGGATTTTAGTCCTACTGTAGCATAGAATTGGTCACCCAGTGTGCGACATAGTCCTGCTTACTGTATGCTTGAAAAAGTACCCCCATCTGGTCTCTTCAAGGGTGTCTGGACTTTTTAAAAACTAATACTTAAAGAAAAAGCATGAAAGGGTTTACAAATTTATTGGGTAGTCATCAGATAATATCCATTTGGTTTTATTATCTTACCACCTCTTTTTTTTTGTCATTAAAAAAATGGTGCACAGCTAGATCCAAATCCATTTGGATCTAGCTGTGCACCAAATCCATTTGGATCTAGCCATGAATTATGTGAATTAATTCACATAATTCATGGCTAATTCGAGGCATTGGTATGAAGCATTTTGTTTTGGTACGTCATTAAAAATGATGCGAAGAAAAAAACCTTGCCTAAGAAAAGTTTCTTCTCGCCTCATTGAACTAATGTAACAACTTACTTGTTTAGATCTGGGAAACTGTGAATATAAAGAAAACAGCGAATAAAATTATCCTTTGTTTCATTTTTGTATAAGTTTAGCACTTCTTGTAATAGCTCAGATCACTTATATTGATATTCCTAGAGCACAGTCTTTATTATGAAAATGAAATACCTACCGAAGAATTCTAAATTACTTAAAGGGTGGGGTTCTTGTTTTGGTCGGAAAATCAAAACAGACTTCGTAAACGTCAAGTCATTGTGAAACATTAAAGCCATCAAAACAGACTTCGAAAAAAAAGGGCATACGCCGTGAAGGATATTGGAGATTAGTGTCCACCAATCCCACTCAGTTTATATGAACAGTATTTATTCCAAATTGTGTGCGTGTGTGTGCGCATGCTGCATTTTTCAGTAAGGTAAATGTCTGGCAATAAATTATAGGATTGTTGAATAAATATTTTAATGAGATGATATAAACACTATCAGTTTCACCCACTTATAACAATTACTAAGATCTTCAATGCCTGAAAGGTTGCGAATTTCTCCTTCTTCCTTTGGTGTAATTCTGGTTTTAGTTCCACAAAACACACAAGCTGAATAGCGCACATGGTAAAAGATAGCATTTTCCTCAAAGATTAATCTATCTACATAAATTAAGAATTCTCCACATGAACGAATAATGCCAAGTCATTTTTCTTTACATGCTTTAGCATGCATTGCACAAAATGCGTTTGATTAAAGATATTCTCCACCTGAACGAATAATACAAAGTCATTTCTCTTTACGTGCTTTAGCATTCATTGCACAAAATGCAAGTACGTTTGATTAAAGATATTCTCCACCTGAACGAATAATACAAAGTCACTTTTCTTTACGTGCTTTAGCATGCATTGCACAAAATGCAAGTACGTTTGATTAAAGATATTCTCCACCTGAACGAATAATACAAAGTCATTTTTCTTTACGTGCTTTAGCATGCATTGCACAAAATGCAAGTACGTTTGATTAAAGATATTCTCCACCTGAACGAATAATACAAAGTCATTTTTCTTTACGTGCTTTAGCATGCATTGCACAAAATGCAAGTACGTTTGATTAAAGATACCAAGAAATTATATCCTTGGTTTAATCCTTTATCCAAATGTGAGCAAACAAAGTTTGGGCCTGAAATATAATCAGGACTTCTATATAGCAACTCGTATATAGAAGCTAATGACCTCGCATCACTTAACTTAGTATCCCATAATACAAAGCACATATCCTTATCGGTATGTATATTGCTATGCATTAAGAGAGGGTCACTATCCAGACCGGTTTCGACATTTATTGAGGTCTCGTCAGTAGGAGTCAGACCCAGACGATAATAAGGTTGAAGTAATGCAGAAGTCATGTCTTCAAATACGAGTTGCCAAAAGGTGTCATAATTATTAAAATACTCTGGATTAGCGATAGTTGTCGGAAATTTTTCCACTTGGTTATACTATAAATTAACGATACCAATAAATTATATATTTGGTTTAATCCTTTATCCAAGTGTAAGCAAACAAAGTTTGCGCCTGAAATATAACAACTATTTCTAATCCAGAGTATTTTGATAATAATAATAATAATGACAGTCGGAACCGGTCTAGATAGTGACCCTTCCCATAATGCATAGCATTATACATACCCGTAAGGATATGTGCTTTGCATTATGGGATAATAAAGCAAGTGATGTGAAGTCATTAGCTTCTATATACAAGTTGCCCAGTCCTGAAAATACTTCAGGCTTACACTTGGATAAAGGATTAAACCAAGAATATAATTTCTTGGTTTCTTTAATTTATAATATAACCAAATGGAAAAACTTCCAACATCTAAGTACGTTTTGAGTAAAACAAGGTGTGAGGATTTCTTTGATCCGAGTTTCGTGTCCTTCCTTACTGATATGCGGATGCTAAAACAATGTTTCATCATCAGTGCAGTTTGATTTTTTTCGAGTATACGTAGCGTTATTGCTGTCTACCGGTTGAAGTTCTTTGAAATGATGCTTCAGAACAAAAACTGAATTTCGAAACATATTTCAGTTGATTAAATAAATAGTCTTTATTTTCGCGAGGTGATAAAGCTTGGTGTTAAATTTGATTACATACTATTCATATAAAAATTGCCTATTAAGTGGAGAATTTTTTTTTTTTCTCCCATCGGATAATTTGTGTAGTCTCCGCTGTAAAGAAATTCAATTCTGTGTTGTCCCCCACCCCTCCGTTCCAGTAGATGCTTTTTTTTTTTTTCTCTCGTTTCATTACGTTTTCTCCTTGTCGAATGTCAACGTAATTTAACATTTAACACATACTAGGATGAGATTTGCCAACTTTTGTTGCGCCGATTACCAAAGTCATTATCATAATGACTTTACAAAATGAACCGTTAACTGACGTGATGAGTTAACGTTACGGTCAAAGATGAATTTAGCGTAAATATGTTTTTCCAGTCCTCTGTACCGTAACCTGTTTACCACTTGAACAAGAAACGATAATAGAATTCGCAATGTAGTTGCTAATTGTAGAGGTATATACAGTAGCAGTTTATTCAAACCCACTAATGAAATTGTGTTGATTCTCATCACCCATTTAAAATGATTATTTATCAGGGATGCGCCTATGATGGTTGGTGTACATGACTTTCACGTACTTAACCCTCGGGAGCTCGTAGCGGTAATTTTGCAGCGTAGGTCGCAGTATATCTAAGAGATACATTCATTACTAGTATGTGCTAAAATGCAAAAAACATAAAGAATAAACACTGCAAATATAATACATGATGGTAGAAATTAAGTGGATATTGAATCCAACATTATTTTATACCCGAATATAGAAACTACAAGAGTTTCGGCGGATGCAAGCATAAGCAACCATATTGCTTCAAACAGAAATGATAAAATAGAGGACATGTATGATAAAAACAAGCCATTGCCTCTCTATTTCAGTACTACATGATGGTTTATTTATTTTCAGTTACAATCTAGACATTACTGAACAAAGAATTTAAAAAAAAATAAAAAAATAAAATAAAATAAACCATACTATACTGACATCGGAGGTCACGGTATGTCTCTCAGATACCATTTACTGTCACATATCACAAACCTTTACATAACACGTGTTAAACCAAACTGGCAGCAAAAAACATTGCGGAATATCACTGGCAACATATGAATGCACAACTACGCATGACCTCCAAGCTATACACGAAACTGTGTAAGAATATTTATATTAAACATTTTGCATGTATCTGTCAGATCGGCTGCGAGCCCCCGAGGGTTGAGAAGTTTTCTCTGCCCCCCCCCCCCCCCTCTACTCGGAAGAAAAACCGTGTCACTCTTTGTGAAAGTTGTCTCCGAAGAAAACTACAGAAAATAAATAAGCTAATAACACGAAGTAAATTTATTCTTGTGCAATTTACGGCTTTCAGTCAAATGAATATTTGCAAGTTCAAAGTTGGGTAACAGAATAGAAACTTGTTTTCATGACAGAATTGTCTGCAAGTGTTTATAATAAAATTGCCACATGCTTTTATGTGAATGCTTGACAGAATCAAATTCATACGCGAAATAAGGTCATATGCAACATGATGATGGCCAAATGTTATTTCTTTATGTAACTGGCAAGCAAAAATACAGTAATTTTTAAATCTTCCTCGACGAGTTCGTGTTGCTTTTAAACACCGAACTGAAGGTGATTCGATTTCTAAACAAAATTATTTTGAGTGTTCAGTATTCGAGTTGTGTTGCTTATGTTCTAGGAACTGTTGAGTTATTTCCTAGTGGAAGAGTGTTGGTTTACTTCGTTATGGGTAGAATGCGTTTTATTACCTTTTTATTCGGTGATCGAATTCCATTCGCCATTCTGATGGAATGTATCCTTCACATTTCAGTTTTCTGTGTACGGCTGTTTAGTAAGTAAATACATGTTAAAGATATGGTGCTGCCGAAACATGCCTTTAGAAACTTCGTCTGTTTTTCTACAGGTGGCGTCGTCTTCGAAGGGAAGACGGGTCAGTTTGCAGTTGTATTATAAGAAAGAAACAAAATTACCGTGTCTTCAGATTTATCTACGTAATGACAGAAGCCTAGTTAAAGTTTAATTGCAATTTATCCCACAAATATTCTTTCGAAATGGGAGAAACACCGTGATATTTTAGCGCGCTGTGCGCACACCGAAAGGCTAGTTAACGGCTAAGATAATGTTAGCTTAGGTTTGTTCAATTTCGTTCGTCTAAATTTGCAGATTGTTTCCATGAAATTTACTACCGAATGCACCCCAATTAGTGTTTTGGCAATGCAGAAAACAGAAATGGTAAAAGTTACGGAATTAATGGATCGATCGGTAGTGTGTTAGATACGCATTCTCGCAAGAGAATGCGTATCTAAATGGAGAAATGCGATGTTAGTGGTGGCGTGTTTAATCCAAGCAGTAAATTATACAGATTAATGGGGCGAATATGCTGGCTGTAACTTCGCGTTGTTAGTTTCTTCAGTGAGGCATTATTTAACGATCGTCATTACCGGAAAGGCGATCAGAATTACCGACTATAAAAGGAGGAAAAAAAAATCGATTTTGGTAGCAACTTTATTCAAGCTGAAAGTTAACGCATTTTTTAGTGCGTGCTTGTTTTATAGGAGAAACTGCTGACGGCAGGTATCTTTAAGGAAGTCGAATTAAACTGGCTTTTACACACACACACTTTGTCCTCTGCAAATACATTCATGTGTCCTGCCCCATTAACTGCCAAACTGATTTCCGTTCGTTTGTTTGTACATGCGGTCTATTCCATTTCCGCATTTTCCATTACGTGAGGAACGCCTGCGCAGCGTTCGTCCTATGGGTAGTCACTGGCTTACTGATTGAATTTCGCTTTTATTTGCCTTTATTATTATCGTTTGGGACTCGTAACAACATTCGGGACTGCAAGAATTCTCAGGAGGACGGTACCACTATTTTATCAGAGCGACTGCAAAATGCGGCACAGAAATATGCTAGAATTGTTTTCTTCTATTCATTTATGCATTGCATTACATTTTAGATCAAAAGAAAGCATTTGCATACGTCTAAGTATGCAAATGATATGCTTTTCAGAAAGTCTTGAAATATTTTAAATCACTTTTGGACACGGGGTTTAGTTATAAGTAACCAGTTCCATAATAAATATCATTCTATAAATTATCGTTTATTAGTTGAAGACGTCTTTATTCCAAAAATGATTATATATCAATATTTTGTAACCAAGTGGGTAGTCCTTGTTCTGGAGGGGGGGGGGAAATCGATTATAGAATTCACATTATTACAATACGATTATGATTTAAGATCACGAGATGGCGGATGTTGTCCATCGTACCACTAAATTGCCAAAAGGTGTCATTATTATTAAAATACTCTGGATTAGAGATAGTTGTCGGAAGTGTTTCCGCTTGGTTATACTATAAATTAACGATACCAATAAATTATAGACTTGGTTTAATCCTTTATCCAATCCGGCTGGTTGGCCGAGCGGTTAGTGTATTCGCTCTCCAGCCAAAAGGCTGCGGGTTCGAATCCCGCCGTGGGCATGGATGTTTGTGATTGGCTGTGGAAATACCAGTGTGGTGGTCGGCGGTAGATGGCGTTGGTGTAGTTGCGGTCAGTTGGTGATTGAATGCTGGAGACGGAGTTGTAGAGCAGGATAAGCTATGGGATGTATCAAATAGGGTTGTATCAAAGCCTTACAAAGAGGGATAGCAACCTTGTCTCTGTGTGTCATTGTGTTCTTCAATACCCAAGTAATCCCATGAATTATTTTGGCAATGCTTGTAATATGAACTCTAAACTTAAATTCAGTCCACCAGAATCTCCCAATACCTAACCCCTTTAATTTCCTAACGTCCAATCCATCAATATAGTAGACAGTTGGAAATTTCTTCATCCAAACTGCATAACCTTATACTTTCCCACGTTAAACAGACTGCCTTTCTTCCTTGCCTACGCTATCAATATTTACAACTTGCACGATCTCTAACGTCATGGTTATTAATTATTTTTTTTTAATCAGCAGACAACTGAATATTTCTCTTGAGACTACCTATATCATTAATGTTCAAAATTAACAGCAATGGCCCCTGTAACATGCGCTATTTACAGGAGTCTCTTGAACTCTGCTCTATCCATTAGCCACCCCTTTTATCCACGTCATCAGCTTCGTATCCAAACTCGAGTGTTGCAATTTATGCGGAGTTCTATGTGGTATCTTGTCAAGAGCCCTTTGCAAAGTACAGCAGAACCATCTTAGTCACGTCTCTTATCCAGCTCAACTGTTACTTTATCATAAAAGGTGAGCAAATAACTGAGGCATCGCCTATCTTTCACAAAACGATGTTATATTGCACCCCCCCCCCCAAGCAATGACATCTATTTCTAAAAACTCATTCCTGAATTTTATCCTAAACTTCTCCATCTGGACCATCGCTCCTTAGAGACTGATTGGCCAATATTTGGCGACCTATCTTGGAGCCACTGCGACGGAATAGTTTTCCTTATCATCGGACACTTCTAGAACAGAACCAAACTAAACAATCTGGCCAAGGGTACTGGCAGTTCCATACTTTCCTCATTAGCCCTGATCACATTAGTTCATGCAATATATTTACTCGAATGACATACCTTTTACAAAGTGATCATAACACAATACAACATATGGTTGTCACCTCTCTACAAATCAGCACCCATCAAAATTATTCTTCCTTTTACTTCCACATATCGAAAGAATTCCTTAGCTTGCTCATCTAATTTCTTCTCGTTCCAGATTTCCTTTTTTCAGCTACTGCTTGATGATACTACTCATCTATTTAATTCTTACTGGATTTATCCGTCTGAATCTAGTTATGTGGTCCGTTACTACTTTCTTCAACATCCCTTGATCATTTCCCAAGCACTAACATCCTTATCTTGCACTTTCTCCTTCCATAGCACTAATCCCCAGAGTTTCTTAAGTTTATCAAAATTACCAGCTTTAATTTCACATAACCCTACTTAACTGAGAAGTCCACTCATTTAGCTACAACCAGATGAAGACCGCATGATCACTCAACGAAATGATCAGAGTTTATAGTCAAATCCTCGAATGCAAAACTAAGCACTCTCAATCTCCATCGTTTGCCAATAAATCGTGAGCTTTGATTTACTTGAGTTTTCTAAATGGTTTAAATTTATTAATGAACTGGATATTTGATAAATGATGTAAAGCAAGTAAGACAAAATTCTATCTATTTATTTCATAAATATAGGTGAAAAGAAAAATCAAAGTAACATTTATGGGAAATGAACAGAAATACTGCTTAGCAGCAAAAATAGCCTTAATATGAAAAGCGACTTTTTCTATAAGAAAATAATTCGATTCAGCTGTTGGTTAATGTAGCGTATGAGGTTTCATCGAACGCCAAAGTTAATATCTGAAGAATCGCAGCTACGATTATCAGCTGCATCCCGTAATGCCATCCAGTATATTCTACATAGCTTCGAATGGTTTTATCTAACTTTGTTACTAAAAAATGTCCAATTCGAACCTAAAGTGATTACGGTGCATAAGTTTTAGTCAAGATCTTAATACAAAAGTTTAATAAAATATGCCCAGCAAGAGCAACCTTTATTATATGCGTGTTGAAGAACAAAACATTTCGCAAAATGCATCTAAACTGACATTGGTCAAGAACGAAAAACGAACAGAATTTGTTTCCAGTTTGCCAGGCATTTTCATCAGAACAAAAAAAAAAAAAAAATTTTTTTTTTGTTTACTATTCTTATTAGATATTGTGCTCAAGATTGGTTGCATCCGGAGTGAGTTTTTATTCATCTTGCACACGATGTTACAAAACAACAAAATGCAGCTCTTCCCAACATAGTTACAATGGTCATAAGTGATCCACATTTTTAAATGAATACGAACTTCTTGTGTTCAGCATAAACTAGCATCCGATGCCTTTTGCTTGCAAAATGAAAGTCTCCCTCTCTTTCCAAGTTGACTAGCACTGCACTATCGGTGGCTGCTTCCGCCTATCCATCAGATCTCAAAAGTAAAACCAGCAATTCTCGGAAAAGTGCAGTTGACTAAACCAAAGTACACTAACATAATGTATGGCGCGGGAAGGGACCTGTACAAGTTCAAAACCTAATTGCAACCGTATTAAACAGAACAAGGCAAAGGAAATGAAAATGCCTGAGAGTGATGCATGCACATATTCATCATTATTTACGAAATTCGATAAGATTGTCAATTAGAATGAACTGTTGAAGACGGTATGTAATCAGTAGTTACAAACACTCTACCTTAGAAATGCTTTAAACCCATTGTTCTTCGGTTTTCGAACTGACCTTGACCCAGCTTTTGGTAACAACTGAACTTTGTAATCTTCATAATCTTTATCATTAACTAGAGGCTGAGGTAAGCAAACCATTGTGGCAGCATAAGTTAAAGAATTCTTGCTGCTACAAGAAATGACTGCACGAGATCGCCCGTTTCATTTCAAGGCGATGACCACACAATTCATTCACAGGAATACTAAAGTAGGAATTCAGCTCTACAGGAATTTACTGCATTGTAGTCCCAATTGCATGTGTGCAAATGACGAGAACTGTTAGGGGAAATTTTATGGGAATAAACTAAAGCGAGTTGTCGAATGCTTTCAGTTGCTTCCATAAGATTACAGCTTCCCTAACCAGGAAATAGTGAAGAGAATTATATGCAGATACTGGGTCGGTATACGCCAGCATAATCTACAGTGGCACTATAAAAAAATAATAAATAAATAAAATAAACAAAAGAGAAGGGAGGGAGGACACAAAGAAAACTGAAATCTGTCTTAAGCAATACGTATTATTGCCGAAGGAAGGGGGATTGTAGCGCTGATTCTATAACACTGATCATAGATACTATGGTATTAACAAAAAGGGAACAAACGGATGTACTGTATTTGTATGCAGCTGAGTGCAGAGAAGAAATAAACTAGAGAGCTTACAGCATATGATAAAGAGGCTATAAAACTGATTACATAATAAATATCTAGAACTACAACAAACATCAGCGATCACCTTATCACATGAATTCCTGACTATCTGCTATAAATACACTGGGTAAATTTACAGCTAGATGAATTTATATCGCAGTCCAAATATCATCATTCCTGAGATATGAATATAGATCTGTAGTTTAACATTAGCCATTGGATATCTTACACTAATTATCAATCGCATAAGTGACTGCAACCAAGGTGATAAATCCTTGAAGTAGTCTAAACATGGCGTTAAAGGTCAGAACCAAGAATATCTCCCAATTATATAAGATTCCACAGTAAACCATACGACATCGGACAAGCTTCTAAGAGAATAAAGAATTCATTTAAGGAAGAATAAAAATTCAGCTTTAAATTGGGTTTGTAAACTAATGACGTCTAAGATGTTATTGCATAAAAGCAAGTAACCAATCAGGAATAAGCTTCACAGAAAACAGCAGTTTTGAAATGAAACAATATTTAACCAACAAGTATTTAATTTTTCTCAGTAAAAGTAATCAAACATTTAAATATCAAGTCTAAAAAGTTTCTAAAATTTTCCCCTAACAGTTCTCGTCATTTGCACACATGCAATTGGGACTACAATGCAGTAAATCCCTGTAGAGCTGAATTCCTACTTTAGTATTCCTGTGAATGAATTGTGTGGTCATCGCCTTGAAATGAAACGGGCGATCTCGTGCAGTCATTTCTTGTAGCAGCAAGAATTCTTTAAGAGCTTATGTTGCCACAATGGTTTGCTTACCTCAGCCTCTAGTTAATGATAAAGATTACGAAGATTACAAAGTTCAGTTGTTACCAAAAGCTGGGTCAAGGTCAGTTCGAAAACCGAAGAACAATGGGTTTAAAGCATTTCTAAGGTAGAGTGTTTGTAACTACTGATTACATACCGTCTTCAACAGTTCATTCTAATTGACAATCTTATCGAATTTCGTAAATAATGATGAATATGTGCATGCATCACTCTCAGGCATTTTCATTTCCTTTGCCTTGTTCTGTTTAATACGGTTGCAATTAGGTTTTGAACTTGTACAGGTCCCTTCCCGCGCCATACATTATGTTAGTGTACTTTGGTTTAGTCAACTGCACTTTTCCGAGAATTGCTGGTTTTACTTTTGAGATCTGATGGATAGGCGGAAGCAGCCACCGATAGTGCAGTGCTAGTCAACTTGGAAAGAGAGGGAGACTTTCATTTTGCAAGCAAAAGGCATCGGATGCTAGTTTATGCTGAACACAAGAAGTTCGTATTCATTTAAAAATGTGGATCACTTATGACCATTGTAACTATGTTGGGAAGAGCTGCATTTTGTTGTTTTGTAACATCGTGTGCAAGATGAATAAAAACTCACTCCGCATGCAACCAATCTTAAGCACAATATCTAATAAGAATAGTAAACAAAAAAAATTTTTTTTTTTGTTGTTGTACCGATGAAAATGGCTGGCAAGCTGGAACCAAATTCTGTTCGTTTTTCGTTCTTGACCAATGTCAGTTTAGATGCATTTTGCGAAATGTTTTGTTCTTCAACACGCATCATATGCGTGTTGAAGAACAATAAAATATGCCCAAAAAATAAAATAGTTCAATAAAATATGCCCAGCAAGAGCAACATAAAGTTGCTCTTGCTGGGCATATTTTATTGAACTTTGGTATTAAGATCTTGACTAAAATTTATGTACTCTAATCACTTTAGGTTCGATTTGGACATTTTTTAGTAACAAAGTTAGATAAAACCATTCGAAGCGATGTAGAATATACTGGATGGCATTACGGGATGCAGCTGATAATTGTAGCTGCGATTCTTCAGATATTAACTTTGGCGTTCGATGAAACGACATAAGCTACATTAACCAACAGCTGAATCGAATTATTTTCTTATAGAAACTATAGAAAAAGTCGCTTTTCATATTGAAGCTATTTTTGCAGCTAAGTACAGTATTCCTGTTCGTTTCCCATAAATGTTACTTTGATTTTTCTTTTCACCTATATTTATGAAATAAATAGATAGAATTTTTGTCTTACTTGCTTTACATCATTTATCAAATATCCAGTTCATTAATAAATTTATAAACCATTTAGAAAACTCAAGTAAACCAAAGCTCACGATTTATCAGCAAACGATGGAACTTTCTATGACAAAGCTTCCAAGAAATAATTATCTGAGGCAGCATGTGATGGAAAGAACTTGGAGATTGAGAGTGCTTAGTTTTGCATTCGAGGATTTGACTATAAACTGTGATCATTTCGTTGAGTGATCATGCGGTCTTCATCTGGTTGTAGCTAAATGAGTGGACTTCTCAGTTAAGTAGGGTTATGTGAAATTAAAGCTGGTAATTTTGATAAACTTAAGAAACTCTAGGGAGTAGTGCTATGGAATGAGAAAGTGCAAGACAAGGATGTTAGTGCTTGGGAAATGATCAAGGGATGTTGAAGAAAGTAGTAACGGACCACATACCTAGATTCAGACGGATAAATCCAGTAAGAATTAAATAGATGAGTAGTATCATCAAGTAGTAGCTGAAAAAAAGGAAATCTGGAACGAGAAGAAATTAGATGAGCAAGCTAAGGAATTCTTTCGGTAGGTGGAAGTAAAAGGAAGAATAATTTTGATAGGTGCTGATTTGTAGAGAGGTGACAACGATATGTTGTATTGTGTTATGATCACTTTTTAAAAGGTATGTCATTCGAGTAAATATATTGCATGAACTAATGTGATAAGGGCTGATGCGGAAAGTATGGAACTGCCAGTACCCTTGGCCAGATTGTTTAGTTTGCTTCTGTTCTAGAAGGGTCCGATGATAGGGAAAACAATTCCGTCGCAGAGGTTCCAAGACAGGTCGCAAAATATTGGCCAATTAGCCTCTCAGGTGCGATGGTCCAGATGGAGAAGTTCAGGATAAAATTCAGGAATGAGTTTTTAGAAATAGACGTCGTTGCTTGGGGGGGGGGGAAGTTGCAATATAACATCGTTTTCTGAAAGATAGGTCATGCCTCAGTTATTTTGCTCACCTTTTATGATAAAGTAACAGTTGAGCTGGATAAGAGACGTGACTAAGATGGTTCTGCTGTACTTTGCAAAGGCTCTTGACAAGATACCACATAGAACTCTGCATAAATTGCAACACTCGAGTTTGGATACGAAGCTGATGACGTGGATAAAAGGGGTGGCTAATGGATAGAGCAGAGTTCAAGAGACTGCTGTAAATAGCGCATGTTACAGAGCCGTTGCTGTTAAATGTGAACATTAATGATATAGGTAGTCTCAAGAGAAATATTCAGTTGTCTGCTGATTAAAAAAAAAATAATTATAACCATGAAGTTAGAGATCGTGCAAGTTGTAAATATTGATAGTGTAGGCAAGGAAGAATGGCAGTCTGTTTAACGTGAGAAAGTATAAGGTTATGCAGTTTGGATGAAGAAATTTCCAACTGTCTACTATATTGATGGATTGGACGTTAGGAAATTAAAGAGGTTAGGTATTGGAAGATTCTGGTGGACTGAATTTAAGTTCAGAGTTCATATTACAAGCATTGCCAAAATAATTCATGGGATTACTTGGGTATTGAAGAACACAATGACAAACAGAGACAAGGTTACTGTCCCTCTTTGTAAGGCTTTGATACAACCCTATTTGAATCATTGCGCACCGATCTGGTAACTCGGGTTTCTTCAATAGATTGAACACTTATCGATTAGAAAAATTGGTTGATAAAAGCAGGAAAAGGATGGTTGTATAATAAAATAAATTTAATTTTACTCTGCAAGTAACTTAAAATACATTTAAGTTACTTGCAGAGTTTCATTGAATTGATAGAAGATATTTTTCAGTACTTGACTAGTGTGAGAAAAAGGGCTCATCCTTGGAAATTGAGTAAATGTGGTCAACGATGCGTGAGGTTTTTTGAAGTTGTGAATCGAAATTGTGGGGTTGCTGGAGTCAGTTGTGAGTGCTTTGTCGGGAATTGAGTTCAAGGATAAGTACGAGCGGTAATTTGTTAATGATCGTTAGTGCATGTGGAAGGTAAGTGGGCTTTTCGGATGAGTCTGTGGGCTACATGGAGGTGCAATTATTACAATATTTATGTTAACATCCTTCCATCATTCTTATTAAGCTTTAACCATGCCTCTAACCTAAATTAAAATTTAGTTATAAGCTCTTATTACTTTGTACTTGGGCTAAGTTTGTTGATTGGTTGCTTTACTGTTTTAGCAGTCTTCAGATTTAATTTCCTTCGAATTCGGAATTTTATCTTTGTCTCCGTCTTGAGTCCTTGTGTGATCATCAGACACAAGAGCTTTATCCATTTTTCAAGTGATTCTCCTTTGTTCTCGGTCTAGTGTGGATCAGAGTCTTGCTTGTGGATTGCTTGAAGTTATAATCGTTTCTTGGCCTGTACAGTGACTTCATAAACTGAAGGTATTTGAAGCACTGATAAGACTGTTTTTTTTTTTTTTTTTTTTTTTTTTTTTTTTTTTTTTCTGTTATATGGAAGAAGTGGACAGATATATAGCACGATATCTAGATACAGGGGTAATACTTTAGAGAACAAGAGAATATTTTGGCAATATCATATTTGCGTCTTAATGGCTACTAAAACTCCCGATATTCTACTTCAGAAATTACGTTTCCCATGCGAAATGTGGAACGTATTTTGAGTAATATTTGATGGGGAGAAATCTTCTGAAGACGAAAAAGTTCAGTACTTTAGCTGAAATGGAAGTTGGATCAAGAAAATTGCTATTTGCATACTTACCCGGTGATCCTATTCTTAATTGGATCACCGGGTAAGTATGCTTCGCTTAGCAACTACATGGAACACTTGTCACACGAATTTCTATAATACCGTGATATTATTTATGTTCCTGAGTTCCCCATCACAATGCGAAAATACAATATCCACCAGTATCTTTTAGCAAAATAATGCTAACACATTTTGTTCTGTATACGCTCTTTCACAAGGGCTGTTTGTGTCAGACCCTTTCACCCCCCCCCCCCCCCAATAGTCTTGGCTGTTATTTGAACATCTCGTAACGATTAAGGATACAAATAATACATGTTCAGATCAGTTATTTAAATTTACAAATTGGGCAGTTATATACGTGGCATTCTATAGTGTCCCCAGAGCCGATGCTAGGGTCTTTGCCGCCCGCATGCAATTTCTATCTAAGCGCCCCTGTAACGATCCGGGCGTGTGTGGTTCTTTTACTATAATAAATATTTAAATTATTTGAAATTTCTTAAATAAATTTGACAGAACAGCTAGACATTAAACGAACCGGGGGTGTTGACTAAGCAGGATAATCGTTAAAAACTCGAATATTCAAAAAATTCTCAAAAGTTAAAGCAAAATTTGATAAAGCCACTTCACTTTAATCGTTGAATATAATGATACAGGGATTATAGCCTTCTCACCGATCCGAATCGCTAACAAAATTAAAATGAATTTTAATTAAAGTTAAAATTTATTTGAACTAAAGTTTCAAAAATTCTTGCATTTTAGAAGTTACTAAATTCTTAGTAACTTGTAAAATTTTTTAAATAATTTTTATATGTGGAACTATCTTTTAGGAAAATAAAAGAAACTCAAGATAGATGAGAAAATAAGAAAAGAATTCAGAAATAATTAGAACATTTAATATAAGTATTCAAAAAATAATATCTTTACAGAACAACAGAAAATAAAATTAAATTACATAAACATTCTTGAAATTTTTTTATTAAAATTTTAAGGTTTTCGATTTCATATTCACAAAATTAGAAATGATGGTCTTAACGTCTAATTCCGCACATACATCATTTTCAATACCTATTAATGCCAGACTAACAAGTCTTTTTTGTGACTTACTTGTTCTTAAGTAGGTTTTAATCAATTTCAACTTGGAAAAGGAACGTTCACCGCTCGCTACACTAACAGGTAAGGTTAATAATATTCTTAAAACAATTGAAAAGTTAGGGAAAGATAAATTATTGGACACAATAGAATTAAGAATATCGAAAGACTTTTGAATATTTAAATTATCCTTTCGAAAAATATCCCGGAAAGCACATAACGCGTCATATAATTCTATCGCGTTTACGTCTTTATTGTCGCCGTCCTTCAAGAGAATTTCTAAATCGTCACAATTTTTTCGTAAAACTTCGTTATTAATTTGTAGTAATCTATACAAGAAATTGAAATTATCATAATATGTTTTTGGCTGTTCAAAACGTTCTATTAACGAACACATTGCAACATCTAGAAGTGTATAAAACACATTCAATCTAAATTTATCTTGTGGCGTTTCGTAGTGATGCTCGTAGTCAAATTGTCTGTCTTCTATCGTCGTCGAACTTCAGTACCAATTTTAAATTCTTGTTCTCCATCCACCTCTTCCCTCAGTTCTTTTGCCGTTTTTAGAACTTCTTTAAAATTTGTATCTGATCGATACTCTTGTACGAATATTTTTAAGTTTTCGATAGATTCTAAAGCAAGTGTAATGTTCATATTTTTGTCTTGAAGCATTTTACTCACAGGGTTTATTCTGTTAAGTAAATCATGCCAAGTTATAAGAGAGCAAATAAATTTGTAGTCCTTTATTTTAGCACACAATGTTTGCTTCATGCTGAGTTTCTTTATTAAAATTTTCATTATTTAAATTTTCAAAACGGGCATCGTAAATTTCTCCTAACTGATATCGTAGAGGGCGGATTGCGTTAATTTTACTTTCCCATCGCGTTTCTGATGGCTGTTTCAATGTTAATTTTTTTTACTAACTTTAAAAGGATTGCCCAATGTTTGTAAGAGAATGAAAAGAAATTGTATATTTCTTGAATAATTGCAAATAAACTAATTGTATCTGCATTCACTTTGGCTGCGTCGTTAATGATTAAATTTAGAGTATGAGAGCACACACTTTTTAAGAAAAAGCTCGAGGATTTTTGTTCAAAAGCAAATTTTGGAGCCCGTATTTTTTCCCTTTCATATTTGCCCCATTGTCATACCTCGAATGTCTTCAATGGGAATGTTCCATTATTGTTGTGCATAACTGTGGAATCTGATATATCTGCAAAACCTAAAAAGTTTTCCCTGATCTTGACAATTCCATTGTCACAGGAAACAAAGCGAATAATAATGGTCATTTGTTCTGTTTTACTTGCATCAGGTGTGCAGTTTAAAATTATGGAATAATATTTAGATTTTCGAATTGATAATAAAATTGTATCCCTGATTGCGTTACTTGAAATTTCCAATATTTCATTTTGACTGTCTTTACTCAAATAATGTACTCTATTGTTTCGTTGTAGGGCCCTTTCAACATGATTTTTCCGTAACGAGATCAAACTTCACAAACAGTTCGACTAATTTTAAAAAATTGCCGTTATTCCTTTCATATAATTTATCAGATGATCCGCGAAAAGCTAAATTTTGGCTACCAAGGAATTTCATAATTTCAATCAAGCGCTCTAAAAAAACACTCGTCCAATGTTTGTTTTCCGTTTCATACATACTTTAAGTCTGGCAATCAATAGTAGTTTTGTTTTTTAAATTTTTATCAAGTTCCTTCCATTTTAAGCAATTTTTCATGTGAGTTAAAAGTCTCATGTCTATGCAAAGTTGTACTTACATTTCTCCAATCGTTATAATCTACAACACTACTTGATTCAGTAGGTGTGAAAAGTTTGCAACAAAATCAAAAAATGTAAAGTTTCGAAATAAATGAGCCATGTTCTTGGCACGAGTTCCCCGTTTTCCATTTTTCTATTATAATACGTGTCGCCAAATTTACGACCATATATATCTCTGGGATATATTATATTTTTCTTTTGAACAGGCCCCATTCCAATTAAAACAACTCGTAATTTTTCATCAATATTTCCCCATTCACCTGGATCTTCTAAATTTGCAGAGATTAACAATGTGTTAGTTTCATGGTTAACTACAACTAAATCTTCTCCTAACTGTTTTTCACTTAAATCATGCGCCTTGTTATCTTGTTCATAGTTTCAATAGTACTTTCATGCAAACTGGATGATGAGCACGGTTCTTCAACTCTGATTTCTGATGTATCGAGTTGGTTACAATCTGCACCAGAATATTTTAACATTTTAACAAATTTATTAAGAGCTCCAGTTTGTTTCTTAACATCTGCTTCTTTTGCAGCATGACGTGCACCGGATAACTTTTTTTTTAATTTTTGACTCCATTTCTATTTCATACCCACAAGAAATTATTACACAACACGACACAGAGACGAAATAATAGTCCGCACTGCGCTACTGTCAGTAGCCAACTGAGATGCGTACCATATCACTGGTGAACTAGCAACAAATGTTTTGTACGAAAATTCGTTTCTGCGCATAAAACCCGTTCACCGTTTCACTTTAGATAGACTGCAGTAGACACAACATTCTGCAGGCAAGCATTTAGCCCTCTCGCTGCAAAATTGTAAACAGCCGGCTGATCAAAGAGGCGGCAATATACATTTTTTTTTAAGTTTTTATTCGGTGTATCCGGCTTATTTATTTTAATATTGATCATTCTAAGAATTTTTTGTTTTTATGATAAACATTTTGTTTCTTAAAAATGAACTTATGAATCGTGTCCCTGCTGCAGTACCCCCTTCGTAGCGGCGCCCGCATGCTCTGCATGTCCGCTTCCGCCGGCCCTGAGTGTCCCTTTCTTTAGCAACGTATTTAGTTCTCTCCAATAAACACTTTTTCTCCCCTCTCTCTTCTTAACAAGTTACAAGCTGGTACTTCCAGTTTGTCTATCTGTGGCATGTGCCGTCATAATCAGGCCGGGGATCTATTGTATAGCATCTGTCTCTTGGCAGATGTATGATTAAAGAAGTCTAAGTTTTGCCTTAACCTTAAAGCACAGTATTAGTAAGTCTTATATAATACAATAGCAGTGAAGTCTATACGGGCAGGTTCAGCACCATCTTAATTGCGTGTGTATTCTCTGTTCGATTTGTCTTATGAGGAATGAAAAACTCGTTTTTTTTTTTTTTTTTTTCGAGGAAGACAACTCGCCATCTTCAGTTGATAATTCCTTATAAAAGTTTCTTCGCTTCCTAAACGGGATTTGAACCCAGATCTTTTAAGCCAGTGCTTCCCAAACTTATGGATGTAAAGGCTCCTTTGGAAAAATTAAAATATTTCACGGCCCCCATCGAAAAAAAATCGTAGTAGAGACATATATTATTATTATATTTATTGTATTTATATTTAATAGAAAACATACACAGCGAATATTGCAAAAATCAAATGCATATATTACATTTTTAACATCTTACATACACATTTGACATGGTCTTAAAACATTTTAAATTTGTTTTCATTATTTCACGCCCCCCCCCCCCCACAACAAAACTAACGGCCCACAGTTTGGGAATCGCTGATTTAAGCTATGACAATTCACTTTATAGAATGCAAGCAAGAAAAAAAAAAAAAAACACCAGTTAATTGTTTTTATTTATATAGGTAAGTCTTTGTATTATCATTAAAAAAATCGCGTGATTAATGTTTAGAAATATTTCAGACGTTTGTAGCATATGATCTTGAAAGTACTGAAGTCCTTAATTTGCTGAACAGAGAAAGATTTTGTAGAAAGCTTTGTGATTATTCACTGCAAATTAATAAGCGATGTGAGTAAAGGTGCCGGATTGGGATGTAAGTAGTTCTTCAGGTGAGAAGTTACTGGAGTGTGAAAAGATTACATCAAAAGCAGCAATCTTCAGTAAGTTGATGCATAGAAAACCTGCACGTTATTATTCTAAGAGGAGGAATCGCTTTAGGACTTGCGCATTTTTAAAGTCCGATTATTTAGGGTTGTTTTTGTTTCTTGAAATAAAGGAGGATTGATTTGGGGAAACTTTCTTTAGACAAATGATATACAGATTTGCATTTAAAATGTAAATATTCTTGAGATCCTGTTTGGTACCGTCATATGTAAAAACTGAGAATGGGTTTTCGGTCGATGAAAAATCACTCATGTAATAAGAAGATAACTAATCCCCCCCTCACAGCTACAACGACATTCTTAGAAAATTTGATTGTCAATTACCGTCTCCAACTGAAGATTCACTGAGGGATCACATATGGAACCGGACATTCAGATTTATATTGGATGATGGGCTCCATAAAACCGGAGTTTCTTCGACTTCTGTGCTCTGCCCGATCAAAATTCCTTGGAGTTCGTCAGAATAATGGCTGACATTTACCCAAACCTTTCCATAGTATGTCCCTAAAAAGTAACAAAAATTTCATACGGCACACGAAGATGGTGGAGTTCAGTTTTGCATTGCACTGCTGGAAATGAGTATGTTTTAGCAAGTACTCTGGTGCCTAGGTCAAGCCTATTTAGATGAATCTTGCCTAAAATTTTGGGTTCATAGTTCGAATTTAGTGTTAAAATAAATCATGTCTTGACCCCCTGAATTAGCATTGTTTTCTGCTCTTGATATTTTCTTAGTTAATCTCATGTTTTTATTTTTAAGAGACGGTCAAGACATTAATTAAATTAGAATAAAATCACGTGGCCAATAGCAGAAATAGCACTTTGCTTCTCTCGTATTATCATTGGCTACCGAAGGTCGCACAGATATTTTACCCACATGCTGTTTTTAGGACTTTGTTCATTCACTGTGTACAAAGGAATTATCCTTTCGTACTGAATAAACTGTGGATTCTGATAAGAATTTCACTATTGAAACCTAAAAGCCATCTTTAGTCTGCCGAAGAGGAAGTCCGACAAAGCGATGGATGTAATGTTTACATAAAGAAAGAAAACAGTGATAAGAAGCTAAACCCGAAGGTCTGGCGACCCTCTCCTCTTTGTAAATAACGAAAGTATGAAGTAACCATATTTGTAGATTACTGCGATGCGAGTATAAAACTGCTTTTATAGAACCGCTGCAAAATCGCTTTAGCTCTGGAGGAATCAAGAGACTGTATAAGTACATAGTACTTTTATTATCTTGTCTTGTACTTCGTACACAGTACTTTCCATCACGCATGTGTTTCGATTCATACAAAGGATTATTACAAACAAGTATTTATATAGGCATTTTATAAGCCGTTATTATTTAAACATTAGTTGTCTCGCTCACACAGAAGGGCCTTTATTGATCTATTACAAAACAAGATTCAACTTTTTTTTCCCCGATTTTCCTCAGTACACTGTTTATCTGTGTACTGAGTCTTGTGTACTCTTTGGGGATGTTAGATTTCCGGGAATTCGATTTGACAAATATTTTGGACTTCGCTACGTTAAAAAAAAAAAAAAATATATCAGTTGCATCTTCACTGTCTGGAGTGATGGAATGACATTAATTCCGAGAAACTGCAACTTAAATCAGAATTTAACACGAAATTTAATCTTCATTCGAACACATCAGATTCGTTTCGAGGTCCAGTCCTATCGATCTACAAACAATATCTACTTTTTTGTTGGACATCGCAAACATCTTGAACAGTTACGTTTCTACTCACGCCCAGTTTGCGATTTGACAAAACGTACTTGTGATAATTAGTGGTAAGGCAAGAGTGGTGATTAAAAAAGGTATTTAGTGGAAGCCTGAAGTAGCTTCAAATTCCCCTGGCCCCCAAAAAGCAACGATGTTAAATAAAGTCTTAGTTAAAATAATTCAATATTTCCGGATTATCCAACATTTTAATACTAATCACAGTTAACGTACTACAGGTGTTCAACTTTTCGCGGGTGATATTTAAAAATAAAACCACTCAGATATCAGTCTTCGATATATGCCTGCTCGTATGGCCGACTTGTCTGTTTTTGTGGGATGGAAACCCTTCTCCCTCCATATGAGACCAACTTCAGTTGAAAAGCAGTTTAGTCAAGATTCTACGCGGTAGCTCAATGATAAGCATACCTGGGATCGTAAATTCTTCAAAGACATGATCTTCCTGTCGCTTTGACGCCTCCTATCAAAGGAATCGATTTGGGATCGGTTATATCAGTGCAGGTGTTTCACGGTGTGTGTGCGCGCACGCTATTATGAGATAGGTTATGTTAGAAACACTAATAATAACATGCCAAACCGTAGTAGCTCCGGGTTTCCTCTCTTCAGCTTTACGAACGAAGTCGTTAATATCGTCGCATTCCCTAGGAACAAAATGCGGAAGTAAACTCAGATGTTGACCTGTGACCGGTTAATGATACTCCCGAAACTCGTAACATCAGTGGTACATATATTCACTTTGTCAACCACGGCTGAATCGTAGACGCTTATTGACGGGGGGAGGGGGGGGGAATTCTCACAGCAGTGCGCTGTGTTACGGTACGTTTGATGGTCTGCCTGAACGAATTTTTGTGGTCACGGTATGGTTGTTTTCCGGAGGTCGAATTACATCTTTCGAATATAAAAAAATAAATCACATTCCCCTCCCCTCCCCTCCCCCTTCTCGATTATCTTTCTTCACATGGACGCATGCACATATTTCATGCCTAAAATTTGATAGCAAAGTTGCGTGAAACGACATGACAATAGAAGAATCCCTCTTTATATTATGTGATTAGTTAATTTCCAAGTCTTGTGGTATACATCTCATGCAGTTTACTGGAATTTTGAGCCTTGGGAAAAGATAGTTCAAACTATAAGTACTATATTTTAATATAATAAAAAAAAAAATTGCTTCGTGAGATTCGACTATGGGAAGACGTTTACTGCATACTTATGTCGTTTGAAATTAGGTTGACATTTCTAAGTCGCAGAGACATCTTTTGTCCAAATCAGGGATCCAAATTCCGATGAAATGAACATATAGAAGACCATTCTGTAATAAACTGCACTGAGAACCAGATTCTATAATTATGAAGACATTCAATCAGTGTATCTCACGCTCCTTATAGTCCGCGCGGTTAGCCTAGTGGCTTTGCGCTTCGCAACTATATGTCTGGGGAAGGAGTGTCCTAGGTTCGATTCCCCTCGACGACGTGAGGAACTTAAGGATCTTCCCCAGCCATAGCCAAGTTAGCCGGTCTTGGGCATGGACAGCTGGGTTTTCCCCCCTAGTTTATCTGGTGTTTTTCCTCTCGCAAGCAGGCAAACCGGTCCGAGGACACACACACACACACACACACGGATTACAGTCAGGAATACTGACCCAGCCATAGGTCTGATTCGTCAGCCCATGCCGGTTCGGGAAGCCCGGATAAAAATTTTTTTTTGGGTGGGGGTGGGGGACTACTAGATGGTACCGTGAACTCCCGTAAAAAGGGGGAACGTTGTATCATCACACGGAATTTATTTCTTTATTTACGTTCCTTATGCTGCTGGTGTGTAAACTAAATGTCCACATCCCTGTTAGCAGTCACATATTACTGTGACTTACAGCCAGTGACGTTTCTAATTAAAATCACTTCTGAATGGTGGACTAAGAGTAGCCTTTTGGAAATTTATTTGAATCGATCTGCATATATTACATTACTCTGCAGTCTAGTTTCTTCCCCCCCCCCCCCAAGCGATGGTACTCAGATATCCTGATTACTGGTGGCTAACGTTAGCATTTGTAGTATACACTAGATAGTGTTCTGGAAAGAATGCAGGTCATCAGTAACTCACTTCTTCACTACTCCCCCCCCCCCACTTTTTGCTTAGTAATTAACTAAAGACTAGTTCCGCCATTCTCGTTGTACAGTAAATCTCCTCGCTAAAGCTTAATTGCTCACGATATTTCCAAGGCGTTTTATCATATTTGGCATTGAGGTCTTCCCAAGCTACATCTTATGGTTTCTCTCTTGTCCTTTGGATCGGATTGTCACTTTCCTCTTGTCGTTCATTACATGTCATGCTGAATGACTTCCTCTTAGATTTCTTTACAAAATTCTGGGGTATCCCATGGTTCTGTACTTTCGGCCCAAATGCTCTTCCCTCTTACATCAGTTACATTCTAACTTCAAATCCTTGCATAGTTTTTCTGATGATAATAATACTTGCTATTCCTCTCTTTCATTAGAGAAACTGCATTCTTGGAATATCTTTAAGCCCGATTCCTTTAACTAATGTCTTAAACACATCTTCTTCACCATTCTCAATGGGAGATGAAGATAACCTGGTAAATTTGTTTTCAAAACTCAATCCTCTCTTGTTACCTGGGGAAAATTTAACTTTTTTAATAGATTTCCGTTGAAGATAAGTGTTGCCTTCTTGGTCCGACCTTCGTATCTACCTTATGTCATAAACATGACCTCCAAACCTGCCTCAACCTTCGCAAAACGTTGTATTCATGTTCAAACATTACTTCTCTCTCTTAGCTGACTCTTTACACTTTATAAATCTCAAATCGACTTCGAGTATTGTTCTCACTTGGGGTAGTGTACCCAAACTAAAAATTCTTGATTGTATGTAGAGGAAGGCAATCAATATAAAACATTCTCTCCACCCCACACACAAACTACTTCCAGTTATTTTCATTACTGTTGTGTAGGTTGACTAATGACTGCTGCGTTCTTACATACCTCCAATAAAACATTGCTTCCTAACATATCGAACCTTTTCTCCCCTTCCTTTCATCTGTCTCTGTTCTTTGAAAAAACAGCCTTCCCCATACTGTTTTTCACCAGTAACTACAATCCTCAGCTCTTTAAGACATTTGTTAATAGATTCCTTAACCACTTGCTCCCACGCAACACTTTTGGGTTATAGGCTTCGTGATCTTTTGGGTGTGTGAACTTAAAAAAAAAATCATTTTTTATTTATTGATGTATCTTAAACATACACCATTCTGGCGTGCGTTTTCACGATTTAATTACATGTTATCGGATGGGTTATTCGAGTGAATGGTCTGCGATATCCAGTTACCGAAGATTCGAGTTCCACTCCACGTGAATGTTTATAAAGGGCTTCACGAACTTCATTGCTTAGCGTGAGACTATTACCGTGCTTACTGGAGGCCTGAAGCGGGGTGTGTGTGAAAAAAGGCATTATCCTCTGTAGTTTCTAGAACAGAAGTTCCATCTTATCTAATCCAGTATATTAATTCCAGTATAAATGTGTTATAGGCTTCCAAGCCTTTCGTTGGTAACATAAAAAATGAAACAAGATGGCATCTTTGAAATACTTCAGTTTCGTATATTGCTGACGCTGTTGTACCAAATTCCTGTTGTCTATTTAGAAGAAATGCCATCTTCGTTTATTTTCCGTTTAGCCAAGCCTTTGTCACAATATTGGCTGTTTATAATGGGCCATTGATAATTTTTTTTACGATAAAGTGGAGTTGGCTAGAAATGTAAGGACCAGTTATTCTCCAATTCTGTAGTAAAGTTTTGTAACGTGCTCATGAAGTGATATCGTACCTTGAATCAGCCATTTCTGATGTACTGAGTCGTAATAAGGAAGTAATCTACACATTTGTTCCTAAATGCAGGCTAATTTACTGCGGTTAAAAATTCCAGATGCACTATATGCTGATTACCGGATACTTTTCCATGAACGAAATATTCGTGATTAAAATTTATTATGGAATGTTTAGCGGTTTCAATTCCAAAACAGATTGTGTTGCATCAAGTATATTAGTCTAATAAACTGATCTTCGAAAATCAATTTATAAGATCTAAAGTTTACAAATGAAATTTGTTTTTTATTTTAAACGGCCTATGCTTTTAATAGCGTTTAATAATTACTAAGATTTACGTAATTTAAGACCTTTCGAGCCTGACAGCAAGATGAAATTTTGGCTCTTAATGTTGAAGTCCAAAATTTGAACTTTTTTTTTTTTTTGAATAATTTCATTTTGCAAATTCCTGTTATATACCATCATGATTTTTCATTACTATTTAATCCCTTTGAATACTATTTTTTTTTTCAATTGAAACAAGTGTTTGCCTGATTACCCTTAAAATTAAGGTGTTAACCTATAGCAGGATTCTCAACTCGATGAAATGTACTGATCAGACAGTGGAGAGAGTACTGAACAGCAAGTCTCTTGACCTACACATTTACTTCATTTATATTAACGTCACGTATTCAAGGTTTGAAAATCGCTTTTGTTAGTGTAGCAGAGCAGCTATTTTTAGCATATCAATGAATAAAAATAGATAGTAAATATTTCAAAAATCGGTTTACTTACGAGCTTAAACAGACACGTTACGCTTTTTCATGTCAGAAATTCAATTGGAGTCATACTTGGCATGATATATTATTTCTATTCATATTTTATCCATACATAAGCAAACAAGCTCGCTGTATACAAAGAGCAGTGGTCCGTATTTCATCTAAGCTTGGGCTAAGATGAAATACGGACAAAAACAAGAATAGAAGTAATTCTTATCAAGTATAATTAGCATTCCAACTAACATTCCAAAGCTGTTTAATAAATTCAAGTTCAAATGAGAAATTCACCACATCACGTCCATATACTTAGAAGTTTCTGTGAGAACTCCTTTTTATTTCAGTAAGTTTTAATTTATACGCGATATTCCACAAGTATAAAGTTACGAAGCTTAATACGTTATGGAATATCGCATTTCATTTTTTTCCCTCTTTTTTAAATATCCGTGATTAGAAAGCTTCATCTTTCCCCTTGCTAAATACTATCAAGAACTGAGCATTACCTGATATATATATTTGCATCTTTGTGAAAAATAGTCGAGATCATTCAATAGTATCATTTATTTATTCATATGGAGTTTCGTCCCTAATGGGGGGGGGGGTTAAGTACTTATGGCTGTAGATCCGTGTGTTCACCGGGCCGGTTTGCCTGCTTGCGAGATGAAAAACCCCAGATAAACTCGGGGGGAAAACCCTTCTGTCCACGCCCAAGACCGGCTAACTTGGCTGTAGCTGAGGAAGAGCCTTAATTTGACGGGAATCGAGCCCAGGACACTCCTTCCCCAGTCCTATGGTTGCGAAGCGCAAAGCCACTAGGCTAACCGCGCGGACAATAATCTCATTGAAACATGTGGAACTAACTGCTATGCGAGAGCTGTCGTTGGCAGACTACCCAGAAGAGTCCATTCATGTTGAAGGGGAGAAGAAATAAAACGATGTACGAATTGGTCACCAACACGTAAAATCGCGTGCTTTATACGTAAAATTTCCCAACTGTTATACAAACAAAATAGTTACCACTTTAAAAACTAGAATTTTCATAAAAGAAATGCTAATTTTACGACGTATAATAATAAACACTCATCCCACAATACGATTGATTACCCTATTATCGGAATGGATTCTCCTTCTGACATGCGCAGAAGTGTCGAAAGGTCTCGCATCTGTGGGCGTACTACAGCGAGGTTAACCATTTTATGGAAATGATAGCATTCATTAAGCCAAAACATTTCAGATTTTTGATTTAACCGCTTCGTTTTATTTTGAACAAGCTATTCGATAGCAGATTGTACTTAGTTACGTAAAAGTTACGTTCAGCTTAATATAATCTCATTGTGATAGCAAGCTTTGATAACATGAAGCTGCTAATAAAGCGATGTATTTCAAAAGATGAAATGCGATCGTAAATAAAACTTTTCACTGTTTTTACTTACGAAATGAATTTTTAAAATACGGCCTTATAGTATTAAATCCTTCATAACATATTTTCGCCGCTTTGTTTTAAACAGTATCGCCATTCTCTTCCTTGAGTTCCAAGGCACTGCGTAATATTTGCATTTTAATTACAGGAAAACAACTTGTTTTCCTGTAATTAAAATTACGAATGTAATGCCTCGCTTTACATTTTATACTTGTGCTTAATTTTAATATTCCTGAAATTTTCCCTTTCCTCTTTTTCTTCGACCAAACAAGGAAAGAAAACATTTTATTCTTATACATATAACGTCTTTGTACTTTTAAAACCCAGAATGTTAACTGATTCACTTGTTTTTAGATTCCTCCTTCCCTATACAAATAAACAGTTGTCGCGTGGCACAATTCGACAGTGTTTTTGCATTGCTTGCAAAGGAGTGGGGGGGGGAGACGATAGTCAAAAGTAAAGTTGGATCCTACCTAGGAATTCCCTTTGTACAAGTTTGAATGGACGAGAACATGGGATTTCTGGCCTACTGTTAATGCTGTACCATTAACAGTATTGTCATCTCAACTGTATCATCGATAACTTTTTCTTTCATTCCGTTTTGGCGCCCTAAATCCCAGCCTGCTGCCGGCAATAGGACGCGGCTCAATTTTAATCCCACCCTGGAGATTTTGAGAAATCACTAAGCACATGAAATTGTCCGCGCGGTTAGCCTAGTGGCTTTCCGCTTCGCAACTTATATGACTGTGGAAAGAGTCTCCCAGGTTCGATTCCCGGTGAAGACGTGAGGAGCTCAAGGATCTTCCTCAGCCATAGCCAAGTTAGCCGGTCTTGGGGACGGGCAGTAGGGTTTTTTCATCACGCAAGCAGGCAAACCGGCCCCATGAACATACTCTACTACAGCCAAAAATATCCCCCCCCCCCCAGCGGCAGGCTAGGTGACACGTCGGTTGGGAGTGGTAGTATCACGCGGATCCTGCATAGGAAGCGGTAATAACGTAGTGAAAGAACTGACAACATGAAATTAAATCGTTAAAGACGTGAGCACACTCGCGCTTTGCAGTGCTCCTAGCAATGGATTGTTTTATAACTGCTAATTAAGACTGGCGCGCATACGAATGGGTTTGCGAGTTTTTACTTAAGTTTTAGTTTAATCATTGACACTTTAATGAAAGTGAACATTAAAGTGTCAAAATTATCACATCGCAAATATAAAACTTCAAACATTTCACTATTTTGTATGCTTTAATACATATTAGCTGCAATATTAGATTGGGACATTTTATTGCCGGTTTCGTTGCCTTCTTTTCCTAATTTTATACCCATTCGTTGTTTTTCAACTGCAGTCCGGTTCCCCCTCAAAAAAAAAAAAAAAAAAAAAAAAAAAAAAAAAAAAAAAGATTGAGAACTATACCTAAAGTGCACGCTTAGTGCCCCGATCATACTTGTACGGAATTATTAAACTTTCTCTCTCGCTCGAGGGTCATAGTTGGATGACTTCCGAATTACAACAGGATAAGGCTTGGATGGTCTGCTTGTTCTTGCGATTCAACCAACCATAATTACTTCTTTTCGTACGAACAGTTTTTTTGCTCAGTATGTGTACGTCCGTGATAGTGAAGATATTAGTTGGTCTGTTGCTGATTAAAAATACCAGACGCCAGGGTCTGTGTTCTAACTCCTTGATATTATTTTGTAATCACTACTGTCTTAAAATTGCCAGACACTGAATATCAACTTTTGGTGGGTGGGTTGATATTAAAAAAAAAAAAAAAAAAAAAAATTGTCGAGCACTCAGTACATCACATACACTCACTGTATTAATCATTACTATTCTTCTTGAATTCTGTTTTTTTCGTAACTGTTTGCTTGCTTCATCAGTTATGACTCATCAATGTAGGGATTGGTTTCTGTACATCAGTCGTGCATACTGACGAAACTTCATTACTAAACCTACTAAAAGGAATTTTATTGAAATGAAAATATATGAAATCCGCCCGTAAACAACACTGCACGTGAAGTACAACTGAATAATTATCTTGAAGCTTATATAATTATCTTTCATCATTGAGTGCATTTCATAATTTTCCGACCAGTTGATCGATTTAGTTAGGGGCACTGAGGATTCCCCCATCTGCAACAGTGTTTCACTGGAAGATTCCATCAAGAGTGTAAAATCATCTAAAAGTTTATCGTACGCCATATAGAGAATATACACACTTTATAATAAAAAATATATAATAAATATAAGTTATATCGATATAATCAATTTCAGGAGCAGAAAATAGGAATTTCGTAATCTATCCCCCCACTTTTGGGGGGTACCTATCTGAGTTTTATGGTATTGTAACACTCCTTTCGCATGAGGCAAACCCGTCTTTAAAAGAAATACTCAAAATAAAAATGCGTGCTAATTAAAGTTTTTTTTTTTTTCTTTGGAAAAAAAAAAGTTATTTCATTGAATACTTTTCATGGCACAGCTGTTAATTATTGTTTGTGATATCCGCGACTGGTGGTCACTGCCAAAGAAGTGTTCTATAAACCGACAACATGCAGGGCACAGGTACCGATGATTTGTGACGGAACTTTGCTTAGGAGTGGTTTATCTATTTATAGGTATTCCCTTAAAATAAAGAAATGATTTTAAATAAATTGGCGGAAATAAAGGTATATTTTCTACAGATTCAAAAGAGGAATAAGTGATGGAATTGATAGGGATGAAAAAAGCGGGACTCGCAGCGCATATCCTCAAAGAACATCACAGGGTAAACTGGCAATTATCTTCCCTGTCCTACGTAGAATTACTTCGATAGGTTATTCCGAGGTCATTTGTTCAAAGGCATACTAAATAGAAACCAAGGATTTAATCCTTCACGATATTTGGAAATCATTAATTAATGTGTAACATTAAAGACCTCTCCTCTGCCAGCAATCAGTTTACACAACAGTGTAGAGACTGCACGTAACATGCCTAACGAGACTCGTGATTGAACTCATTCCAATCATATCAATTTATATATGTCAGCGATAATGTTTTTTTTTTTGTTTGTTTTGACGTTTTTTTTTACTTATGTTAAGCAACTTTCTGAAGATGCTGATAGCATATAGACAGCGAAATAATAAAAACTTATGAGTTAAAACCTGATTATTTATTATTCTAAAACTCAGTCTTGTTATCGTAAGGTCTGTTTTATAGCGGATATTTTTAGTATTTCGAAAATTGTCATCCCAATGGATTTCTAATCACGTACCATAGGTCCGAACTAATTAAACCCACTCATAATGAATTTTGTAATTAAAAATTGCCAGCAGCGTTCGTTGATCAGCAGCCAAATGTTAAAACTTTTCCCAAATTTTTTCACTTCCTCGATTTTCAAAATAGCCAGTACGGACTTTCGAAGAAGGTAAAAATTAGCCTTCTAATAACAGTCTCGGCCTATAGTGTTTACGTTTTAAGATTGTAAATATGTTAATTTCCTTAGTTTGTAGGCATAAGAAACAACTATGATTCGAATCTGAAATAATTGAGAGACCACAGCTGAGTAATCACCAAGAACTCCATTATAGGCTCATCCTGCATAAATCCGACGGGTTCAAAATGTTTATCTCTGGGGCCACTCGAAACGATATCAAACCAGCAAACACTATCAGGTACTAAGGTTTCTTTGCATGTGTTTAAATTAACGAAGATCTCACGTACTTTTTTGTTGTTTGTTTAATACTGTCTTTTGCACAGTTGTTTCGAATTTTAGTGTTATACTAAAATTCACCAATGACCTTGTTTGTAGAGTAGCTCTCTCTTAAAGCTGGGTATTGTCACATTTTGCAGCTGTGAAAGAATTGAGGGAGAATGCTACATCTTTATATTTCCCTCTGTTTTACAGTTTCGCTTGTGTTTCTAAAGTCGCACATCAGGAAAGCATTTTAATCTGTCACTCCTTTATAAAATGCCCTATACCTAATCTTAACCCAAATTAAGGTTAGCAAAGATCTCGAAATCCGCCGAGCCTAGAGCCGACTGACAAACAGGGTGAAAAAAATGAAGGTTTGCCCATTCGAGAATATAACACTTTTGAATGAAAATTGCATCACTAGATGTCGCGGTAAACGAATTGTTACAATTTGCTTTCATGCTTAAATTTTCATACAATGCGTGAAAAAGGCATTTATTAACACACACACACACACACACACACACACGAGGGTATGGTCTCTGAGTAGCTTCAGAAATCCAGGAATAGTTTTGTGCATGTTGTCATGATTCTGAATTTACTCTTTACCATCAATGAGTTTATTTTTGGGAGATGTTGATAAGATGGCTGTGTGTTCTTCATGTATTGATGGTGGTAACAAAAAAGGCCACATTTTCACTTCGTGGAGCTGTCGTATGCTGTTTATTCCTCAATGAATATTATTTAGCAGAAGCAAACTATCTGTTAACAGAACTTGCATATGTTGCCGGGGGGCCTGTTTTCTATCAAATCCAAATTGTTTCTACCGATAATAAACTACGCGCTTCCTCTTCATAGTGGAATACTAAGAAGTAGGAGTGTCTTCGGCCTCTTGGCCAAAAACGTCATCAGAAAACGGGGTTTGAGATGCGAACTCAAGTTGAGTTAGCAGAGTCGCTTGAGGTTAAGGCAAAATCGTTTCGCTTTCTCCCAGAAGGAAACCGTCCAATGGATTGTTGCTTAATATTATGCATCGCCTCTGGGAGGGGAAAAGCAAGCGCGCGAAGGTCGCTCGCAACGTGGTCCACCGAAAGCTGTCAAACTGGTTCCCATTGCTAACGCGTAACCCTTTCCTTTCCCTCCGTTAGTGTTCGACTCCGTACGTTCCCCTGTCACGGTCACGGTCTAATTACCCATGTGAGGTGGTGCAGTCTTTACTTTCTCCTTCGGTCGCCGCTGAGTGTCCTCGGAGTACTGACGAACTTCCCGTAATTAGAAAGTGCCATTCAGGTCGATGCCATTGATGGTTATGCAATTTTCCCCGCGGTCCTGATTTCATTCAGGCTGCTTTCTTCTGTTCGAATTTTGTTTTTCTTCCTTCCGAATTGCCAAACCAGCCGAAGAACTCACGAATGACATGAATTTTTATTGCCTAACAGCTTCGGCGATAATTCTGTGCTGATGTCGGGGTGGCTGTTTCTTCTCGTGAGCATGAGTAGAAGTAGCACAACACAATCCAAGCCACTCAAGTTCCTCCACAATATATTGCAACAGCTCAGTGTACACTGCGCTGTTGCAATATATAATAACGATACCGATTTTTTACTATAACTTCTGCTTCACGTTAGTGGAATGGTTAGCCGAGTTATCCTTGTCATGAGCTAGTCTCTACACGAGCGTAAAATGCCACTTCTGAGACAGTAGATCTTGTCAATGAAAACAGCATTTTTTGGACATTATTTTAGCTTCGTCTTAAGTCACAATTATATAAATCTGTAGCCATGACAGAGGTGCTATATAATTGTAGTAAAGGTCCAGATTGGGTTTGTAGACTGGGATGTAGCTATCATTTCTTGGAAAGTTAGTCATCCCAAAGTTTAAAAAATTAAGCAGATTTAATTAATTTTTGTAACTGTGCTAACTAGAGGTGGTAAACCTATAGTACCGTGGATGGGCTAAGTTATTATTATAACAAAATTTCACGCGAACACAATTTATTACGCCGTTGATAATCCCCTCCGGAAAAACTTCCCCGTATTAGTACGAGACAACATTAATAAGACATTTCCTTTTGAGAGCAAGTTGCTGGGTCTCATACAGGGTTCGCAGTTTTACCTTTCTCATTATATGCAAACCGTATAGGGAACACTCAGGTTATAGATGTACACATGCATTTGTATATGACAAGCTATCTTAGCGACACTGAAACAGCGCCACGCCATCCCACCCCACCATCTAAACATGCCGGTTGTTTCTTTCCTTTTGGACAATGATTACCATAAAGATTACGTCTTTTTCTAATTTCACGCTCTTCCAACTCCCGAGAACTTAAAATTTTTCCTTATTTTCCAACACCTTTTTCACCTCTCACCAAAACTCTGCTTTTCGGTCAGAAAGACTCCAGTTCGAATTCTATTTAAGATGCGGGGAAATTTTTAAGGGTTTGAAAGTGAATTTGCAGGATTACTGGGTCCCATCTCCCTTCTCGGAAGGTGTGGTTTCCCCAAACAGACCTTAACACGTCAGGTAGGAATAACGCACATCATGTTTTCAGTTGCTGCTTAGCAAAATTAAACAACCAATCAACAAGCCATCAGTTAAGATTTCTTTGCATTAAAATCACATTAAAGGTAGGCTAACTTCGATACTTGTAGTTGGCAACCAAACAGTGAATTTCATAATTTTAAATTCGTTTTTTGATCGAACACTGACGTCCTTTTATGATTCCCTCAATTTATTTCCATACTTATATTGCTATACTGTGATCCGCACTTCGACAGACGCTGCGAGGTAATAGAGAAACGTAAAACGCATTTCCATTTACGTAAGGGGGGGGGGGGAAATCGTGACTATCTTTTTAAGTATTCCTTTCAACGACTGTCTCGTGACGTCCTAGCAGTACGCTTAGCTTATCATTTCCGACGAGCTCTTGTTGGCAGTCGGAAAACAACTGGAAAAGGGAATTAATCTGCCTTTCACACATCCATCGTGATGTGGAGAGGGGAGGAATTAAAACAATGTTGTAAAGATTTTGATCCGGTAAATACCGTTCGAACGAGCCGTTTGTTTAGATTAGACTTTTCAGGTAATTTTCAGGGCTGGGTGGTGCTGTCTTTGATATCCGACCGATTACCGAGTTACTGTGAATTAGGTGTTAGCAGACAGTACATTAGTGTACCCTGGAAATTACCAGACTAGATTTACTCTCCCTATTTCATGGCAGTGTCATTATTACAGAGGATGCAAATGCAGTGGCCAGCTGTGTTTTTACGTTTCCGTCAATGTCCGCATGTGGTAAACACGTCGGTTATTAAAATCATGTCGCTTTTTACCAGCGTCAGGATTAGACACTTCTGACTCTGGTCTAATCCACCGTCTTTCCAAACGTTGTTAATTTATTTCTGCAACTTCAGTTGTAGAATTTGAACACCTTGTCCTGAAACCACGCTCATATTAATGCCTTGTCTCCAACACCGTTTTTGAATGAAGTCTTCCCCGAATTAAGTTTGATAATATATGTAAGGTAGCACGAGTTACTGATTTATCACACTGTCTTGATTGCTTGGTATGGGGAACCGGAACTAATAAAATCGTGAGAACAATACCCCATCTTGGCATGCTCGCCTCTTCAACCTTGATATTTCCTTGCTCAGTGAAACGCCAATTACATGTGCATTACGATTAAGCCTGAACGCAGCGACAGTTCTTATAATTAGCTGATTTTGTGGGAATGGAAGGAGTGTACACAGAAACGATAATGCTCATTGCTTCAACTTTGTCAGGCTGCACTGCTAACTGTCCGTCTAGAATAGCCATGCCGTTTCACTAGCTTAACACCATGCACGAATTCAAATCTGAACTCTGTAGAGTGGAGATTTATTTGTACTCGATTTTTTTAATTTAATTTTTTTTTTTTTTCAGGTTACAAAGCTGGTTTTGCTAAATCCCAATCCTTTAAAGAGTTGGTTCATTACGGCTGAATATTCTACGCGATATTTTAGTGTAAACAAAAACAATGACAAAAAGTAATATCAGACTCTGGTGATTCTTTTGGCGATTTCCTGAGTGACAGAATAACTAACTGATTTGAAACACGACCTCTCTACTTGACCCTTCTGATATTTCCTCATGTTTGCATATCGCTGTTTGAGTTAAGGCTTAAGCATCTAAGGCTTGAGGCCTGTAAAAAAAATCCCTCCACCCCTATAAAACACCTTTATACAGCCTACTCGCATCCTATACACGTGATTTGACGCCAGGCGGCGTTTTGAACCAGATGCGTGACTGTCCTATTGAATGACTCACGTCTTGAAAAGCAAAGAGGACTTTTATGGGACTATCACACAGGTATAGTGAGCATTGGCTGCACGTGTGGACTATGCAGTAATATTCAATTCGAATTCATATATCTGAACTCGCAGTATTAGCTAACGCGAGCTCAGTCACTCTTAACCATTGACTAGCAAAGAAACTGAATTCCTAAAATGAGATATTCTTGTTAAACGTTAATAGTAGGAATGAACAAACAAGGAAAAAAAAAAAACGTTGTTAGAAATAGTAGTCGATAATATTCATTTTGCTGTAGCCTAGTGGCAAACAGCTAAACAAAGTTTCGAAAATATTTGAGTTGTACGTTAGTATTCGACATTTTTAAACTTTCAAAACCAAGCATTGAAATGACTATAAGTAGAGATGATGATAAATAATTTTATTATCCTTTCATCTAATGATTTTCGAAGTTAAAACAAAATATTTTATATTTTTTGAAACCAAAACTACCGTATTTGTCGGCGTATAAGACCCCCCCCCCCCCTTTTGTACACTTTTTTTAGGAAAAAAAGATTTTTGAGATCCTCTTCCTGATTCCGCCAAGTTCTTATCATTTTCTCAGTTGGGGGTGGCCAGAAATGCCTCTCTGCAGCCCTGTTTCCATGTTCTTTAGCATATACAATCACACGTAGCTTGTACGCAATGTTTTTCAGCCATAATTTGACAAGAAATTTAGAGAAACTTTAATGGCAGAAATTTATCACCGATCACAACAACCGCGACAATTGGAAGGTTTAAAAGAACAGGAACACAGCTGTGATCGTCGATGACAGCGCATGCGTATCCACTGAACTCTACATAACTGGAATGCTCTCACACACCGCAAGGAAGAAATCGCGTAACTCGGAACAGAGAAAATTTCCAGAAATGCAAGTAATAAAAAAACGGAGTACCTGCGTATAAGACGCATCCTGTTTTTCAGACTTATTTTCAAAGAAAAAAAAAAGATACTTTTTATCTCTTGACTTTTTTATAAGACAAAGTGAAGACATTCTTGGTATGGGCGCCCGAAGGAGCGTTGTTCGATGTGCGTCAGTTTCGTAATCACATATTTATTCTGAATCCACAGAATTATTACGATGCTTAAGCTAGTGAAGCATACCATCTTACATTTCAAGTTACAATGACCTCGATTTTCCTTTTTTAACGTTGCCTTTGCTTCTCTCTTTAAGTGCTTAAACGCTAGTTTTGTTTGCGCAGTGTTAACTCGGAAGTTACTGTTTGCTTGTGTAATTGTATATCATTTTGTTTTAAACTTGTTTCGGCTTAATCTCACTGCCACCCGACACGAAGGTCGCAACCTGACACGGCTTTATTTATTATTATGGTTGCTTAGTCAATGTTTTTAGTCTATGTCGTCATCTGCGAAAACAAAGTTCGTGCACGCTGTGTTTTTCTTACGTGAGAATGATTTATTCCTCCTCTTCTGTAAGGATTAATTATTAACAAACGGTATTTAATTTTAATATCTCCATTAAACTATTATATTCATGCATATAATGAAAGATTAATTAACCAAATGTTCAGCCTTGGAGTATTTCATATTATCTTCCTGATAGAAATGTCCCCTTGCACTCTTCTTGTGCATTAAACAATTTCCATGGCAACTGTCGTGTTTGGTCTTAGCCCAAGTAAATATTTCAGAACCGTTTTGTGCAACAGTGTTGAACAAAAGGCGATATTTTCCTGCCAGATGTTTCCTTTTAATGCTTCCATTGCATCCCAGATGCACGAAATGTCTACCAAGTTTCGTAGAACCTGCAGGGTGTTTTCTAACTCCAACTGACGTGGTGCGGGATGGTGTAATAATGGCCTGTTCAAGGTCGCTGAACTTCACTTTCCTCATTTTAATTAATGATACTTTGGAAGTGGTTGCAATAAACAAGCAACACCGGCTGTGGCACTGATACAAATGAGTTCCCCCCCCCCCCCCCAGTCTTCAAAGGAAACCACCTGCGCGTGGAATGTTTGCCGATTCTAAGATCCTGTTGTGGTGCCCACTTATGACTGGCAAGACGAAAATCACGTCATGAGTTGCATGAGACAATACTTCTCAACACTCTTCCAGCTGAATCCTTCACGTTCACACATGTCACTGTAAATATCAAGGAAGCAAAACAACAGTTTTTTTTTTTAATGTCATTTCCTTATCAGTATTACCTGCTAAACGCTATGGAATGTCCAACATTGAATTCGCTGGAGTGGGAAGTGCTGCTGCTGTAATCTGTTCTCTTATCCCCATAATACCGCCCCCCCCCCCCGAAAAACAAACGATAAATTCCTAGAGCACTTAAAACGTAAATATTGCAGTTACTGGTGCTGTATTATTTCCATCCTCATCTCAACTAAGTATTATTAATAATGCTATTTGTTAAACTTGATTAAATGATTCAGGTTTTATCGATATTCAACATTTAATCATTCATTAAATGATTAAATGTTGAATATCGATATTTCTGTACAGTTACGATCTTTCATGGGAAATGCGATTTTATTTCGTAGTAAAATTCTGAACTGTAGTGCCCCCCCCCCCCCAGGTACACGGTGGTTAGATAGTTGCGTTCGTTGGAGAATTTAATATCAGCGAGGTATTACGTTTTCTTTTCCGCCACATTTATTCTACCCCTTCACTTTGACGAATGGTTCTTTCAGTGGCTGTTTTTCTTTAACCGGAAGTTGCACGTTAACAATGTCCGTTTCTATGGTAACTGTCGCATATGATAACTCAGTACACGTTGAATTGTTAGATATGAGCACTGCATACAACTGAATTTTTGGATTCGAAATATGCAGAAATGCTACTACTTAAAATATAACTGCCAACTTGAATTAAAATTTATATTTTGAGAAATAGTTTGTAGAATACGTTTAGGGAAAAACTATAACACAATAATTTCGGTTATTTTTCAGAAATATAGCTGTATTTTATTTGTAACTTATCTTCTCTATATGTATAATTAATAGCAAAAACATTCGCGCTATAAGTAGTGGATAATAAAAACAATTAACTTAATATTGGTTCCCAATAAGAACTTGCACTATCTCTGAACATTTGTTAGTATATATTGTGTACGATATATATATATATACACACACACACACACACACACACAGATATACATACATCCCGCATACAGGCAAATCGGCCCTTCAGAACACACGCAATTTGCAGACAAAAAAATACTAGCTGTGGTGGTGGTTGTTGTTGTGGGCAATAGATGGCGTTGATGTAGGTAATTGGTAGTAGAGGTTCTGTGTTAGTAGTGGAGACGTAGAGTTGTACAGTAGGTGTTTTCCCGCGATGAGTCTTCGGACTCCTTGGAGGTGTCACGAATAATAATATTTTGTTGAAACACATAATATTCTATTAATATTAGCTTCATCTCCTTGTAATTATATAATTTTAAATAATAAAATTTTATAAAATATTTACATTTTATAATATTATTTTATTTATAAATTTTTTTAAAATAAAATTTTAAATGAAAATAAAAAAAATTATCAAAGATGCCATGAAAACTGAAGGTATCCTAGATGTCTAGAGTAATTACTTTGAACAAACGAAACAAGCAGCGACAGAGCCATATTAGAAAACATTTTCAAGAGGAATGCAAAGAGGAGTACATAAATACTTGAGGTAGGAAAAGTCATAAAAAAACTTGAAATGTTTAAAAGCAGTTAGAATAGATGTTATTCAGCCTTGCAGTGGCTACACGGCATAATTTAGAGGGCCTTGTCAGAAGGTCGAATTGTCAGATAATTGAAGTAGAACTTTCATAGTTCTCATATATAAGGAATAAAGCTTAACGTAAGAATTACAGGGGACTTTCTCTACTGAGTGTTTCAGTAAGATTTATGTAAGCATACGTGAAAAGAGGTTGAGAACAAGCTGAATTCAGGCCAAATAGAGGGTGTCAGGATCGCAATTTCACTTTACGACAAATAATTGAGAAATCATGGAAATATGACAAGGATCTGTACTTACGTTTTGTAGATCAGGAAAGGCTTCTCAAATCACTACAGTTATATGCAGTTAATTTGATTTTTTTTAATGATGCAAAGGCATCAAAGGTCGTAATACGCAAGGACACAGATTACAGCAGTGCATATTGAAAATGGTTAATAGGACAATCACAACCATCCATGCCTTTGGCGGGATTCGAACCCGCTGCCTCTTAGCTGGATAGCGGATACGGGAACCACTCGGCCAACTTATACGGAGTAAATGGAACGTTATACAGAGCAGCAGTCAAAATTTAAGGAAGTAATATTGGAAGATGGTTGGATGTAAAATCTGGTATAAGACAAAAGTGACATCATCTCCACTCTTATTAATCAACTATATTGATCACAATTATGAAAGAAAGTGACATTAGGCCTGATATATTCGAATGGGAGATGTCAAACTTAGCCATTTCCTTTATGCAGATGATGGTGTACTCCTAAGCACATCTCATGCGAGTCTCTTGGAATAACAGTTATAACAAATATGACATGAAAGTCAGCAACAAAAAGACCAAAACTGTGAAAACAGGTAGAAACACTGACAATCAACTGCATTCTGAATGGAAAACCTATAGAACAAGTAAAAGATGTCAGCTATTTAGGCACAGTTTTTAGTGAAGATAGCAAGTTAATAAACAGAATAGGCAAAGCTAGCATGGTGGGTAGCCATGCTGAATAAATTTATATAGAAGATAGAAATTAACCAAAACACCAAACTAGCAGTATACAAGAGTGTTCAAACCAGTTTTAAGTTAGGATCTGAGAGAGTTGGGTTAGAAATAAAGCGAGACCACAGATATTAAGTGTCTGAGAAAAATTAGGGGAGTGAACCGATGGCATCAATGGCTGAATCATATTAAAAATGGAGATATGAGAAAGAATATGACATTGTTAGCATTCAAGAATGTGTAAGCTGAGCTAATTTAAGATGGTGTGGCCACTTCAACAGAATGGGAGCAAAACAGGTGTTTGATACCAAGATGGCAGGAAAGAGACCTGAGGAAGACCAACGTCTAGGTGGATTGATTCACCTAGAATTGCTAGCAAGATTCAGAAGTGCCACGAGATGTTAGATATGACAATATTGGATTGCTAGCAAGTAATACACTAATTTGGAGGAAAATTGTGGATAGGAGATTAATAATAATGTAAACTTATTCATACAACGCTGTGATTGTAGCTTGAACATTCCTTTAGAATATATCAAGAAATTGATTATTTATATTTGCATCAGTTCAAATCTTACTTTGCTTCACATAACGAGTGTAAATGTTTTGTTTATTATGAACCTTGAACCCCTATCGTAGAGCTTAAACCGATCATAACATCCTGTTACATCTTTGTAGTTACGTTTGTTTCTAAATATTTTATTTTATTATTAGATTCTCTGAGAAGTTATTTAAAATTTAAGACTTTTTTGCGAGTTAGAAATAAAAGCCCAACTAAGTAAAATATCTCTTAAAATCTACGCCAATCTAAATGACTGAGAACGGAGTCCTATCGTAATGACCTGGTCACATGATTTACGTCTTAACAACAAAGCTGAACTGAAAGATCAGTGTTAAACACGTCAGCATCTGCTGATAAATATCTCAGCCGGTTAAGTGCTTCGGAATTTTCGTGAGCATGCATATCTCTGCATTTGATTTGTTAGCAATATTTTTCTCCCGAAGTCCAGTAACCCCTCAGTTATTGTCGCTAGGTCATTTAACTCTGTGTGCACGTGAAGTAGTTCACACATGCATTGTTTTTATTCATATCGATATTTTTTTTTGTCTTCCCTGAGGTTGGGGGAGGATTGGATTTAATGTTTTAGAGCGCTAACGAAACACCAAATTTCATATTACTGTTTCTTTCTTTACATTTATTTTTTGGACATGATTTGCTTGTAAAATTTATCAAGTAATTTGAGTAGTGCCAAGTTGACTAAATAGTCTGTCGTTTGGTTTGACGCTTTCCAGTCACCAATGGTCGGATTTACTACAAAAGTTAAATAAAGTACAGTATTATTCCCACCACATACATCTACAGGGTGGTTCAAAATTCCACGTTCGAACTTTGAGGGGAGGTAGAGAACACCAAAATCAACCGTATTCACATAGGAAAGCATCAGCGGAAACGCCACCCGAAAGTGGTAGGTGGCGCTGTTCCCAGCGCTCAAGGCGAGCAATTGGGACTTCCTCATTCAAGGTTTCGACGTCGTACGAAGAACATGCGTCGTTTTACGAACGCTGAGATTACAGACATGCACCTCGTTGACCCTATTATGTATCCAACTCCTATTGAACTGTTCAGTTACGCCTAATAAAGTTTTTTTACATTACTTACTGCCTTGTGTTATTTCTGTGTCTTTGTTTCCCTGTTAGTACCTTCCGGTGATGCTTTCCTATGTGAATATGGTTGATTTTGATGTTCTCCACCTCCCCTCAGAGTTTGTACGTAAAATTTTGAACCACCCTGTATATTTGTCAGTATACCAACTTCTTTAAAAGCCGCATCAGGTGGTGCAACACTTTTTTTTTTTTTTTTTTTTTTTGTTATCCCTTCTTACAAGAGAAATTTTAAAGACTGGTTTGAAGAATGCTTATAAAAATATCAAAATAATAAATGTCTGAATTTTAGCTTGACTTAAATACGCTTGGCTATATCATAACGAGAAAACCGAGGATTTACATGGTCTCCCATCGTGATCATGCTGTGATTTGATTATGAAAACAAGAGAACATTGTAATAATTATATATTTTTTTTTATAATTAAGATCATTTCTTACCTTGTATCTCTCTGCTTTTTTGTCTTAATAAATTCTGTTGACATATTATAGTATTTCATATTAAATTAATACTTCGCAGTACTTCTTTGAACTGATATGTGCAGCAGGAATGTGTTATGCTTTTATTTTGAGGGCAAGAAGGCCAAACTTTTATGAAATATTCGTTAGTTTGTTCTGGGTTATGAAAGAAGACAAATTTTCTGAAATAAGAGCACAACACTGTTTCTAATTAGTTACAACAGTACATCTATGTAATAAAAAAAAAAAAAAAAAAAACACCTTGACGAAGATAACTACGCCAATCCAGAAGTCATCGAAGAAACGGAGTCCTATCATAATGATTTGGTCACACAGAAGTTGTATTTAAGATAGGACGATGCTACTTCATACTATGCCAGATGGGAAGAGGAAGTTCAGACTGAGCATTTGCAAAATAAATAAATAAAATAAAATAAAAATGTGTGAAATTGCAGTCTAGTTAAAACCAAAAATCATGGGCCTTTGAAGCATTGTTTACAAGGATTCATGAGATAATATATTTGTGGAGTGTGTGAGGGGGGAGGGGGGAATGGTACTGGATTGACCTACTCGTGGAAGCCAAATTCCACTATCTCCAGATTTAATAATAAAAAGACTAACTTTGGATAGGCGACAACATCATTTATCTCTTTTTCTTGTTTTCTGGGTTTTGGTGAGTTTCACCCTTTACCATTTTTAAGCTATTCAGACGCTAGTATTACCTATTTATGGCCATAAATGCACACAAGCTCCTATCAGAAATATGTACTTCGTCCGATAGCAGTCTGACTAACCAAGCAGTCTTTTATAGTGTCGCAATACAACTGTATTGATAAAGTATACGTAGACTGCAATTGGACGAAGTACATATTTAATTGTGGTACTTGATAACAAGATGCCACCCTACCCCTCCTCTTTCAAGATTTTATCCAGCCCATGATCTCTTTTTCTAGCTTGTTTAATGCAGTGGGCATATTCTGTTGCAAATTAATGTGTGGATGTGTGTATATATAAATCCCCTACAAGTTTAGATTCATATACGAATAGACTCGCCTTTGATACATTATTAGAAATATCAGTGTTTATTCATTTTAGTTATAATATTGGGATCTGGTGAATGTTAAATGTTCAGATTAAATACAGGAATAAAAATTATATTTATAAATATCCATTAAGACACGGAAATGTGTATATTTTGTGATAATGTTTTATTTACACTAGTTATAATGACGCCTTTCTTAAAATTCATGATACAGCGACACACTTCCCACGATTCTTGGGAGGTCTGTCGAAAAGCTCGGGTTTTCTTGCCACTACGGAGGCATGAACAGCACTAATTGTTGAGTCACGTGACAACTCGCGATTGGAGAGTAATGCAAATCGGACCACTCGAACACTCTGGGTGATCGAGTGGTCTTCTTTGCCACCATCCGGTTGCAGTTTCGAATCCTCCTCCCGGCATGATTGTGAAAGATTTCGTCTTGTTTATTGGAGAAATGATAAATGGTTTGTGACCACAAAAGATATGAGGGTTCTGAGAAAGATTAGGGGAATAAACAGATGCATCACTGGCGGAATCAAACGGAAAGATGTTTTGCTGATTTTAAAATTGCTTCGGTTTTCCATATCCACTTTTAACATAGAACTCTTTCTCCAGAAATATTTTTTTGCTCATCAGTACATTTTCGTATGTAAGAGTCTATCGTGTGGCGCTGAAAGATTTAGCTCAGAAACATTGTTTTAGTGATTTACTGCAGATGGCATTGGTTATTTCAAAGAGGATGTTAGTGAGTATAAAAATGAACTCTCCTCAACTAAAATAAAACATAAACATTCACAGTGGTGGTTTACGCTCTCGAATCTTCCTCATTTACAGGTGCATTCTTTTGAGGAGCAGTTTTTTTTTTTTTCTTCAACAAAAAAAAAATTACTTCTTTTAAAACATGGGTTAGTTACTTTCAGCAGCAGTTGAAAATATGATGGAATAGTTTGATATTTTCATATAAAAACAGTTTCAAAACGCGTGAACAATTTCTGTTTTACCCCTTTCTCAGATGTCTAGGTTTTCTTTTTTTTTATGTACACCCCCCCCCAAAAAAACGAGAAAGGTGCATTGTACGGTTTCGTTTCTATCTAAATAATAATTCTAAATACTTGCTTCGCACACACACACACACACACACACACAAAAAAAAAGGTTATAACTGTTTTTTTTTCTCACAATAAATAACTTGGATTTAAGAGATCCTGTTCAAATTAAAGAAATCATATATGATGCAATTATCGCGATGAAGACTATTACCAGTATATGAATGTGTACTCTAGCTTGTAATTAAGTTACTGTTATGCACGGGATTCTCTCACAGCACGAGCGCTGCCTCCTTCCTGTAAAAATGTTGCCTATTTGTTCTACTTGGTGGCGCAGTACTGTGCTCTGGTTATGCTAATTCGAATTTCTCTCAGGGTGAATGATGTTGCTTGCAGGTTTGTTCGGGAGACGTCTTTCTTCCGTACGTCAACGAGCACTATAATTCTATATCTTTAAGTAACAACCCATCGATAATCTCGGAGTGGAGCTTCCCAATTACATGCTTCAGTCAAGACATCGCAAACGTGTCTGAAGTTGTTGAATTATGTCACGAGAGATTGCGGCAGCGAATGTTTACAATTATGGATGACGTCAGTGAACACACACATATTACGTGACTAGCACTGGAAATTTTGTGCATAGGAAATACCCAATAGTGTACATGCAGGGGGGGGGGGGAGTTGCGTTATTGGGTAGGTAACGAAGCAAATATAAAACCTCCTAGTTGGATATGAAAACGAGATTGCTCGAAATTTTAAAATTAATTTACCAACTCGATATACTACCAACCATAGCTGGATGTAAATTTTTCTGGCCAAATTGTCGTAACGTAACCAGAAATGTTGTAACAACAATCGATTTAAATGAAATTGCACATGCGGGCTTCAAACCTTCACCTCTCAGCCAGTAAAGCCAGTCGACTTTGCAAGGTATTAGTAATAATAATTTAAGAAAAAAAAAAAAGAGCTGAATGACTGTGCAAATTGACAATTAATGGATTATCTGGAAAAGAAATACAGTTACTTCTTTTCTAGATAATCCATTAATTGTTATTTCTAAAAACATTTGTCAATTAATTATCTAATCTGCTGAAGTTTTCAGTGGTTTATACACCCTATGTCCAAAAAGAAACCGAACTTTTTCGAAAATAGAAGAAACTAGTGGCGCCACCTGTTGTATCTTTTTGTTGTCGAAAGCGGCAACCTTCATTAGTGTTGCGTTTCATTAGAAGCCGAGTTATAGTGCCAAAGTGACAGTGTGTTTTGACGAACGGTCAGTCGTCACGATATTCCTGCCGTACGCGACGAATTTTCGCTATTAATCGCTTCAAAACTTCGAGATAAAACTCACCATCGACCGTTTGGCCAGGCGGAACGAATTCTTTGTGGATAATGCGCTTGGAATTGTAGAAACAAATCAGTATTGTCTTTACTTTTCTCCAAGCGACTTTTTTTCGGATGGCCCTCTTCTGATGGTCTCCACTCAGCACTCTGGCGCTTTGTTTCGGGCTCATACTCAAAACACCATTCGTCATTAGCAACGATCGTTTCAAGAAAGTTTTGAGTCCTTACGAGCGGTTTTAATGAGGTCCTTGCAGTGTTCAGTTCGATAAATTTTTTTGGTCGTCGGTCAACTTGTGGGGAACAAATCGCGAATTCAATTTAGGCCCAAACTCTCGGTCAAAATGTTGTGCACAGTTGATTTTGGAACCCCCAATTCATCTCTAATCAATCTCATGGATGATTTCGTGTTTTGTTTGATGAAATCGCGCACTTTTCGGATGTTAACTTCGTTCAGTCCAGTTTTTAGACGGCCCAGCTTTTCGTCGTCCTCCAGCGTCTCACGACCACTTGGAAATCGCTTAAACCACTCGTAAACTTGAGTACGGGATAAGCATTCATCACCGTATGCTTTTTGAAACATTTGATGTGTTTCGGTAAAACGTGTTCCAAGTTTAACACAAAAGTCAACCGCGGCACTCTGTTTGAAACTCATTTTCCGACCGTTCGTCGAAACACGCCGTCACTCTTGACATTATAACTCGGCTTCTAATGAAACAAATGTCATAAACAGTTGACACAACACTAACGAAGGTTGCCGCTTTCGACAACAAAACGATACAACAGGTGGCGTCACTAGTTTCTTCTATTTTCTAAAAGTTCGGTTCCTTTTTGGACAGAGGGTGTATTATGAGATTTATACTCTTTCCACGTAAGTAAATTGTCTTTTATTGATTAAACGAAGTATTGCTACATTGAACTGTGGTGTTTAATTGTTTCAATTATGTATGCATTTTTTTTTTAAGCTTGCAGGTAGTGGATTTGAAATCGCTGATTTTAAATCTATTTTCATTAGAAACGTTCATACGCTAACCAGTTCCGACTGGAATCGACAGCCTTAAGATTCTGATAGTATTCTGTTATAGTTAATAATATGATCGTGCGAGACTGCTGACACTAATAGTTAAAGAAACAATAATGATGTTATTTCTCTAAACTCTGATTTGCTTACCGCAAACGTTGTTTGCCTTGCTGTTGAGAAATTTGGATATTTTATTGTCACCAAACTTCGACTTTATTTCCATTGTAGTTGGATTTTTCGTTGCTAATCACTTAATAAGAGGATGGCGGGAAATTTTTGTGTATCGTTTCAACTGCTAAATGATCACTTCTGCCTTTTTCACAGATCTGTATATTTATATACAAATGTTAGGAATCTTCATGTCAAATGGAGTCCACCAATAACATGAATAATGGCACGTGGTTGACATCGACTATAAATGGGTAATAAGTAGCCTACTCGGATATGTATTCAAGTGCGTGATAATGAACAAAGGTTGTGATCTTGAATATGTTTGAAAGATAGTGGGAGCAAGAGTATTAGAATCATTGTCCTACTAGTCAAGTTAGCCGGTCTTGGGTGTGTGCAGCAGGGTTTTCCCCCAGTTTATCTGGGGTTTTTCATCTCGCAAGAAGGCAAACCGGCCCCGTGAACACACACGGATACAGCCAGGAATACTTAAGACAATCGCTCCAGCCATAGGTCTGAATTGTCAGCTACTCCCGTCCCGAGCCCGGATAAAAAAAATAGGGGGGGGGGATCGAGGTGGTGCCGTACCTCCCCGTAAAAGGGGTTCACGGCCATTGAATCACCATATGAATGAGGTGTCCTACTGGGACGCCACATGTGATAATGTCTCTAGTATATTAAAAATGATGTGGAATGAAATACAACGTCGAAAACCTGTTGCCCTCAACAGCCGATCAGAACGAGGGGCAGAGAAAGTATCGCATGGATTCGTTAACAAGCTGTCTCGGTTGGGTATAATAGCAGGCGACTGTTTCATGTACTGTGCTTGTACAACAAAAACACAAACAGCTATGTAACTAAAAACGGACTAATTGTATGAAGAAATGTCACATTGGTTACCAGCAAACTGGCGAAAGATCACATGGTGTATGTCTGACGAATCCATTTCCTGTTATTTCGTGCAGTCCGGAGGATGAGGACATGGCGAATACAGTACGACCTATTATGTTTATTGCATTTTTCTGTCACCTCTTCATATCGCCCCCCTCTCGAAACCAGTAGCCCAACGCCTTAATTATGCGACCTGCTTAAGTTTACTTAAGCCGATTGTTTCTTGTTACTCATCCCCCACGCTCCATCGCCAGCTCTCAGTTCCATTGGCCATCTTTTTAATGTGATGGATCGAGATGTTCTCAATAGGGACGTACTTACAACAGGATGTGTGTGTTGTGCCTACAAAGTACACGTGGGTGGTTTGCCTGATTTGGTGGATATAAACCCTCAATTTCCTGGAGGGAAAAAATCCTTTCACTTGAGTATGAGACTGCCTGAGTCGTCTTCGAGTTACTTCGGGAAGACGTGAGAGTTTCTAACTATCGAGTATTTCTAGAACTTGAGTCGATTCCCCTGCATATCGAGGTTGCTCTGATGGTCCCATGCGCTCGTAGTCAGTTTGATTTTCGTGGGTCATATATGGGAATTTTGATCGTTTTTATTTGATGTCGTTCATAAAATTACAATAAGATGCTGACATTATATTAATCGCATGTGTCCGCTAATAGGTGAATTCAGGACTAAGTTCATCTGTTATTCCCGTCTGTATCGCTGAGTAGCCGACAAAACGATCCTAACAGCATCGCAAGGAAAGCAGTTTAGTGCATGCCATCGGTTTTATATTTCATCGGGACTTTTCTTCATCTAAAGTTTTAGGTGGGAGTTGAATTTCATTACCCAGTGTGAGACGAGTTCCCCGCGCTCCTTACTGAAGGCTTGAAATGACCAAAAAAAAAAAAAAAAAAATCCAGATTAAACTTCTGTGAGGGGAATCACGTAAAAAAAATCTAAGTGAATACGTTTTTTCCTTTTGCTTCTTGACTAATTTATTATTTTGCTTGCTACAAAATTCTCGTCAGTTTTGCTTCCTCTGTAGAATGACCTCTCCCAAATAAAAATAAAAAAATAACATGCACTATAATTTTGAGTTGTTAATGTTACCTGCACACATTATCCAGATTTGATGACCATTCCCTCAGTTGTTCAGGAACATGAAGTAACTAAGGTTGATCCAACTAATGTTATATCTTTGTGATAATTATGTTCCTGTGACTGTTTTGCAGACGACAATGCCCGCTATTTACTTATGAAAGCAAGATGATCACCTCATTAGGAAAATATTTCCTAGTTTTTTCAGGTTATCTACATACGAGAATAGAGATTAAAGCATAGCTCTCTATCTTAAGACGTGTTTGCAGTGGGTAATACAAAAATCATTGAATCGGCATTTTAGCGGATTTGTCATAATAAAGGATATCGCAGATTCTTCACTTTATGCGTGAAGAAAGGGCGTAGTATTCACACGAGAGTTGAGGGCAAATATCTTGAAATTTGAGAAATGAAGCAGCAGAATAGAATAATCCATATCTTTGATAGAACCTTTCTAAAGTTTTGGGTATAGTTTTTCGCAATTCACCACTTTTACGATTCAGGGAAATCATGACTTAAATATTCTTGAAAATACTGTTTAAACAAACACGATAAACAACAAAAATAAAAAAAAAAGCGTGGCTTTTTTTCCCCGTCCAAATCACACATCTGATAAACAGCTGTTAATTCATCATATTCTTGGAGTGCGGTTTGATGTCGTTTTCTGATCTGCGATGTAGGCTTGAAGTGGCACATTCAACTTGGCTATTCTTAATTAAATCGAGTGTATGATTACCATCAGGACATAGCTGAATGTCGCTAAACATTTTGTGAGGGATTTTCACATTGCAAAAAAGGACTACGACGATGCTCCCATTTCTGACCTATGGGAATCCGCGCGTCACTTCCAAAGGTAGACTTCGACCTTTTTCAGCATGTGGTACAGTAGGAGATAACGGTTGAGGTTCTCAATTGATTACGTATCAGCAGCTGTGACTGGCCAACAATTCACAGAAATTTACGTGTTTTTCAGAGGCGCTTTATCACCATGGAAGATGACAGAAATTGAGCCGAAAAGACAAATCGCAAAACTCGCTATCAGTACGCTTCGTGTGGGAGAGATCTATTAGGTTGATGACGGAGACACTGGAATGCGGGGAAAAAACATTGATTTTGTGTGGGAGCGAAGGTCCTATTCGGTTATAGCTTGATCGATTAAAAAAAAAAAAAACAATTGAGAAAGATGCAGTGTCACAATAATCGGGAACCAATGAAGAACTGGTCAGTTTGCTAATGGAATTAGAAGCCAAATTCTGGAGGTGGCGTTTTCATCGACCATGTCCATAAAATTATGCAATGCTCTTATCTAGACATCCTCTCTCCTTTCTCGCACTTTAGAATAAAAACTCCCTTAAAATTACATTTAGTAAAAGTAACAGTATATTTAAACATCGTGAAACTGATATGAAATAAGCAATTAACTCTTTCGTCATAGCTTTTTCAGAAATCAGCCAATATATTAACTAAATGTGTTGTAAATGTATTTTGGGGGGAAGACCCACTTTCTTGCGTCGAAGAGTTGACTCACTTTGGTCTGCAGACTTGCATCATGTAAGGACTCAGTGGCGGCGCTAGGGTCTTTGCCGCCCGCATGCAATTTCTATCTAAGCGCCTCTGTAACGATCCGGGCGTGTGCGTGCGCCCCCCTTCGTAGTGGCGCCCGCATGCTCTGAATGCCTGCTTCCGCCGGCCCTGTGTAAGGTACTGGGGAACTGTGATCATTGTAGATAAAAGAAGCTCAAATGAATGGTGTTTTAAATTTGTGGATGAAATTCGGTTTAACTGTCAGTGCACACATCTCTATGTGACATTTTTCTGATCACCTTGTAACCTCATGTCTACTCCGGATGAACCAGTGTTGACGAAAATTAAAGACTAAGAGAAATTGCTGACTAATTTATTTATTTTTAATCGGACAATAAGAACTCCCCCCTTCAGAAGATATCATCCTACGCCGGTGATATTGCGCGTAGGTAACGTAACCCGGCTCTCATTTAAGCAGAATATATTAAGTCATCCTTTTCTCAGTCGCTCCCTCAGTATATTAATCGTGCTCATTAACTCAAATTTGTACTTATTACTTCTTTTGCTTATTAAGTAACAGTAAAGTAAAATTACCTTCCTCGGCAAGTCATTTGACAAAAGACTGCTTTTCTATCTTAAGGGCTGTGTGCGTGTGTATTAGAAATCTCTCGTAAGGTACATATGTAAAAAACATGGATGCTTGTAAAAGCGAGCTCTAAACTCCCTAGTATAGTTGCCAAAATGAATAAAATAAATTCATAAATAATCTTAACATCGCGAAGGTGACTGCAGTGTTATGGTGTGGAGTTCCATGTTCGTCTGGTAACACCTTATGTTGTAATATTTGCACTAAACAAAACCTAAAATCCAATTAGGTATGTGAATGTACACATCGACTAAAACTGACATAGCTGATCTCTTTTACTATAATAACTGTACTGGAGATTCAGCTTTATGAATGCATTACATTAACACTGTAGTTTTTTTTTTCTTTTTTTCCTGCTTGTTCAGATTGTCTCACTTTCTTTGTTTTTCTGCAGGAGAGGACATCGTTGCCAAAGAAATAGCCAAGAAAGTTCCTGTCCTATGTTGGGTGATGACAAGTCCTCCTAACCACCAGCGAAAAGCCAAGCACGTCAAGGCCACGTGGGGTCGCCGCTGTAACATGCTGCTCTTCATGAGTTCATCGTACGAACCTTCGCTTCCCACAGTCGCTCTGAACGTCTCGGAAGGCAGGAGCCATCTCTGGGACAAGACTAAGAAAGCCTTCCAGTATATCTATGAGCACCACCTTCAGGATGCAGAGTGGTTCATGAAAGCGGACGATGATACTTTCGTTGTGGTGGAGAATCTCCGGTATTTCTTGATGTCGCACAATTCCTCAGAACCGATATTCTTCGGCTGCAGGTTCAAGCCATACGTCAAGCAGGGATATATGAGCGGGGGGGCTGGTTACGTCTTAAGTCGAGAGGCTGTCCGCAGATTTGTGGAGAGGGCTATGATACAAAAGGACAAGTGTCGTCCAGATGGTGGTGGGGCGGAGGATGTAGAAATTGGAAGATGTCTCGAGAGTGTTGGTGTGATCGCCGGCGATTCCAGAGATAGTCTAGGAAGAGGAAGGTTCTTCCCGTTTGTGCCCGAACACCACCTTATACCGGGCCATGTACCTAACGGTTCTTGGTATTGGCAGTATGTGTACTACCCTACAGAAGAGGTGAGTATCGTGTCGTGCTTAGCACCGAAAATTATTTTCAATGAATGCGATGATTGATTGAACCAGGATTAGATTGAGCATTTTATTGCATAATTGCTTAGCTCACTAGTCATAGTTAGATAATCACGTGCCACTTACCATCTGTTAGGAACCACTACAGCATTGCTAGTTTAGTTTTTCATTAGATAGATGCATTTTAAGAGTTACTGGCTAATCTCGCTATTTGGTTCAATTGTGCTGTGTAAAAAGTGCTTCGCAAGTAATAATAATCTTCTTGGCATTAAGCAAACAATGAACAAGACATCGTCTATCATCTAGTATACCCTCCAGTGGATTCATACATTCCTTTATGACAGGCTGGAACCCATTATGCTTTATATGAAGCATTTTTCCGAGGTCATAGTCGATACGCTTAGACAATTATTCTTGCCATAGTCCACTACAAGTTTACATCACTTCATTAAATGATTTCAGTACTCATATTAATGCAGGAGGTTCTATGGTAAACAGCATTCAATAATATGGTGAGCTATTGGGTCAGGTGTTGACAAAATGTACATAACAGCCAGGGCCGTCGCCAGATTAGATCGTGCCCTGAGACCAACAATTAAATGTCGCCCCTGGTGGACCATAAGACAAAAATATAAGAAAATCTCCAATTGCTATTTTGTTTTTATTACAAGAGAAACATTAATTTAAAACAATTACATAATAATATTAATTAAATATTTGCCCGATGGGGATATCGCACAATAAAACTGTTTATAAGCTCTTCTAAATTTAAATTATCCGCCTCTATCGATATAGTTGCTAGACCAACCAGTCTTTCTTGGGTCATTGCAAATATTAATCAGTTTAATATCAACTCTGATATGTTTGATACCAGAGTTAACATGTTTTCAGATAATTGCCAGTACTGTTAACTGCTTTTGCAGAGGAAGATGTTTCCGTCAGCTTCTGTTATCTCTAAGTCGGTGGAGGACTATTTTGGAGTGCAAGACGATAATGTGTTTAATCACTAGGTTTGAGTCCAGTAGAAAATATGGTAGCAAAGTTTGTTAGATTTTGTATACACGAGAGCCTGAATAGCATACCCTGAGAAACAATCCCTTCAGTTGTGCTTTCCCAGAGCGGTTAGCTTTGTTTATTCACCACCACGGTGTTTTGCTGTAATACACCCTGAATGAGGTATTAGATTACACATTAACAATCTGCTATTAGTCTGCAACCTCTCGTACGTAAGATTAATATGTATTAAATAGCGAACTATAATAATAATTTCCTGATATGCATCTGATGAGTTTGCAGGATAGTACTACGTAATTATCTGAACTAAAATGTAGGATCAGTTTTATTTTATACAACTACAAACATGTCATTGGTATCAGCAGATTAAGAAGCATCTATAAAAGCTTGCGTATTGTGCAGGATCTAATCTACCAGAATTATATATATTATTATTTTTTGATTAAATAAAGTTCTTAATCTTAAAATTGGCAATCGATAATGATGGATCAAGGCTTCGTATTTTTATATTGTTTATTTAGAAGTGGTTTCCTGTGATAATTATAAACTGCAGTTTGACCTTCCTGAGTATGTTGACTCGGCGCACGAAAGGTTCATCCACAGAACGCAGAAAGAATTGCTACGTGAAAGATCACTAAAATTAGGAAATAACACCACTCCCTTGAAGTTGCCATGTTTCTTTATCTACTTAAGTTTTGACTCTTCTTTCACTGACAAGCAGAAAAAAGTACAGGTTTAATTTCCGACTGTCGTCTTTAGTGATTAGACTAACCACTGAATCAATGATTGCAGCAATAACTTTCTCGTAATGTGGCGGTTCGCCTTTCTCTCGCATCTTCAAGGCAAAGTTATAGATTAATAGTGCTGCACGTGCGAGTGGTATTTTTTTTTTTTTCAAAAAAACTTTTTAGCCAGAGTATAACTACAGTATTACTATGCTTAAGGTGGAACCCAATTATATATTTGAGAAGTGGAGAGAATATTGTAATCACAATATTATGGTTTACTTGGTTTTGGAACTGTAAAAAATAAATTTAAAAAATACAAAAAAAAAAAATTATAAAAGTAAAAAAAAAAAAAAAAAGTAAAAACAGTAGATGTCCCAGAGAATCACTCAAATTAATAATTTAATATGTCAATGAACTATAAAAAGCAAATTTAAAAAAAAAATTTGCTTTTTTTTTTTTCAAAGCAAATGACACATCGACTCCTGAGGGGACAAGAAAATAGGAATGATGACAAATAAAACAAAGTGGGTGAGATTAATAGGAACGCATTACAAAGTGCGGATGTGTTGCATGTGACCCAGACCACCTCTGTCGGGGATGACACTAAACTACAAACGAATGACATGTAGGGTGAGGGGAGTATGAATTCATATTTACACATCAAACACATATCCTAATGGTCCGCATCAGTTCACAGGGTGGAAACGGATTCATGTTCGTATAATAGGAATGGCTTCCTCGTAGAGATCGGGTCATTCATTGTAATCGACGCCACATTTGCATACACACGACAGCGATCGGCATTAGCATACATACACAGGGAGCGATCACTTCCTGGAGGATGATTTATGAAATTTTCGCAAAGAGGAAAGCCGACATTCCATGACCGAAGGAAACTTGATCACGTGACCTTACACGCCAGATTGTTGCGTTGAAAGTAAATGCATTCGTGTTGTCCTGACACTTTCGCACTATCTTTCCTCCGCTTATACGCAGAGAAGATTAAACCCCACATTAAATACGCGACTGATAATCCAAATGCAATATGCTTTAATCGAACTTGCATTCCTAATGACAGAGTTTTGCATCTTCGTGCCAATAAAACCTCTTTTCAGAATTGATGAAGTGACGCCACAGAGCATGTCTTTGTGGTCCTCATTTGCAGCGCGTGGACCGTTTGACATTGTTTTTATCAGATCATAAGCGTTCAACAGAAGAGTGCACGATCGCTTCCCATCACACCTTTCCCGATTTTTTTTTTTTTTTTCATCAGCATTAAACGGACAGTTCAGGAAACGTACTTGCCGTGCACGAAGGCCTCTCCGCTTGAACGAATGTTGCCTGCAGCGATTTCAACTTGTGAATACGGTTCGACTTCCTTTTGAGTCCGGAAGCAAAGGTGTCTTTGTCGTCAAAGCGATTGATAATTTCACAGTTTACAATTCAGGATGCGAGGATAAATATTTGCGAAAAACGGGATGAACGGAGAACCGTCTTCCGGACACGCCTGTGGATCACCATTAGCTGTGTCATAAGTTGCTGAAGTGATGCACTAATAATTCCTGCCTCGTGGAACTTCCTCTCTTGTGAAACGCTACTTCTTGCGTAATAAACGCCGTTAAATTTCCCTTTGTGATAGGTCATTACGAAATATTCACCGATATTAGCGAAGCAACACGGCTTCATGAAAGGAATGAATGATGCACGAGGAAAATTTCATTCCCCCCAAAAAACAGTCAAAAATGGAAGTGATCCGAGACGATCATTAAAAAAAATATTGTGATTGTTTCATTCATTATAACTGTTGAACCATTTTTGGCCAATGGGCTTCAAAAAGTTATTGTCGTTTGTAATAATTTTGTCACTGAAAATGGCCCAATTACGATTTTAATACAAAATTCTGGCCTGGTTACATGAATGCTCAACGTACTTCCTTTCCAGTCCGCCGTGGGTTGTCTTTAGGTGGGAGATGGATTTCATCGCAGTATGAGGCCTGCACCCTACTTTTAGGGGCGTGAAGTTGCTTAGGAAAGCCACATTTGCGTGGCTTTCTCATGCACTCTCGAGTAGTTTTCGGACTACTAAAAAAAAAAAAAAAATACAAACGAATGATAAAAATGGATTTCTTTTATCTATAGGTTTACAACCTTTCGTGGGTGGGAGACCAAAAATAAATAAAATAAGGACGAATACCACTAGTAAGCGCTATGCACCTTAAAAGTATGTTTTGCGCCTGTTTTGATAGTATCAGCACGACGACTACAATAATAGTGAAGATGGCGTTTTGTGTTGTAGTGTTATTGATGAAGAGAGGTAATTTTTCTAGTGTAAATTATAATATAATAGAAAATTTCACCTTATCCCTTGCAATGACCTCGCTATTATCACATGTGCACGTCTTAAGAAGTTGTTGCACCTGCAATTTTTTTGCATAAATTTTCGTATTTTTGCTTGATTAAAATAAACGAAAATTGAAATTTCTGCAGATGAATAAAAAAAGTGCCAGACATGCCCACACCAAACACCGGATTGCCTTTCATAAAATGGGAGAACTAAAATATGAGAATCAAAACCAAAACATTGCATACTTATTAATTTATTGAAGCTTTATGTCACGGTTCGAACCCCAATCCATTTGTTTCCATTAATAATTATTGCTAGCTATTAAATCACAGTGCCTAAGGCTTTACAGAAATGTGGCTAATGCATAAAAATGAATACATCGCGTATTTCGAATATTGTAATGATTTTAAGATTAAATTACCAATTTATAAGCATTTAAAAATATGCAAATACCGAATGGACTAATGATCCAAACATGAAAATTTCTCCACATGACGTTGGTATTTGTATTGTTCCTTCTTGGATGTTCTCTTGCCACGCATTAACCCCCCCCCTCCCTCCCTCATTGGAACGAGCATATATTGTGCAAAAATCCTACCGCTTTTTCTCATTAAGTGTTTCGCAAAATGCAGTAAGCTATAAAATTCCTTTTACATCTCCGTTGGGATATTTTTCTATCGCTTTGGCCGATGAAATTGAATAAAATGTTATTGGGGATATCGACCTGAAATCTGTCGAATTATCTGAATTTTGGGTTCGAGCTGATCATTTCAGTCACAAATGATACGAAACGATTCGAAAATACAAACTTATATGTTTAGAAATGGCAATGACTTATCTACGGTGTATTGACATAAAGGTAGCAAGCAAGAAAATGATTATTTGCATTTAAAAGGATACGATTGAAATGACAAATAAGGGTTTATTAATTCCATCAGACCATAGCGGAATTTCGAAGCTTGTTGGTCAATGAGATGATCGAATCGAAACTGAACTGTATCCTCATTTGATAAATTCCATTCACCGAGGCAGAAATAATCACGACACGGTTTGTCATGCAAATACTGACTGAAGCAAAATTGGAGATGGCTCGATAACTGTGTAAGGTTGCAAATTCTACTTTTCAATAAGAAAACGCGCAGCCAGGATCAGTAACTTGTGGATGGACAGACGGACCAAAACTGATGTATGCATACACATTTCGCTGTTAACTCACTTAAAAGTCGCTAAGTTCAGTTGTGGTAATACGTTGTCTCTTCTTCTCATTAAGGTTTAGGCATTTGCCTAATTCCGAAAGGCCTCACTCGTCTTTCCATCTTCTAACTGGCCTTCCTACCCCCCCCCCCTTTGGTCTATATTTATCTGCATCCCGCATAAAATGCTTTCTATATTCCTTGAACTTTTCATTGAGACTATAAATACCTCGCTCTTTTCTGTCTTCATTTTTATATAGTCCAATTTTGTGCATCTTAAATGTTCTGAAAAATATCATTTCTTCTTCCTGTATTTTGTGATCTTCCCTTTTAAATCCATATTTCGAACCACATAATAGAGTAAGAGTGGTCATTACCTTATGAAGTTGGGTTTCTGATGTTTTTTTTATTCGGTGTATTTTTAATTGTTCCACAGATTTTCTGATTTTTTTTCCATTTATATTTTTGTCTTTTTAGATGTTATTATGCAACCCAGATTATTAAACTGTGTCCCTTGTTCTGTTAATTTATTTTATGACTATTTTTGATTTAATATGATCTCATCCTTTAAATGACATGAGTTTTGTTCTCTTTCACGACTTCTTTAAATTGTATAGTTGGATTATTTGTATTTAATTCATATTTGGTCATCTTCATTGTCTTGTAATATCATCTGCATTGTATTGATAAGTTCTTCTAATCAATTGGATACCTCGTTTTATTGTTTTTCCATTTTTTATAATATTTACTAATATTATATTACCTAATATTTACTTTTATTATTTTTAATTTTATTACTTTATATATTTTATTTTTTTCAGGGAATGAACTGCTGCAGTGACACCGCTATTTCATTTCATTACGTCAATCCTAATATGATGTACGTTCTGGAGTACCTCATCTATCATCTACGGCCGTACGGCATCCACTCCCAGGTGATACCTCGACTCCCCAATGACACGACGACATCCGAGGGAAGAACTCTTTAGACGTCGCCATACAATCCAATTCTGTAATTATTATCGAAGCCGGACTCGATTTAGCCAAAGAAATTCTTGCGCTATTTTTGAAACGATCCGAACTGGCGGGGATTCTGGACGCCATTTCTGAGATTTTTCTTCAGTGTGGCAGTCAGCAAACATGCCTACAAATCCCATGTCCATCTCATTCCAAAGTTTATGCATAATCACCTATTCGGGTTCAAGCTATTTTCATTAAGTGCAAGGGAAAAAAATGTAAAAAACATGGAAGATCACAGATGACATTTTAAATTCGTCACTGCTAAACCGATATCTTAAAAGAAGTCAAGTGATTATGTCTAATGTTCATGTTACCCGACTAATAAGTATTTATAATTATTTCCAAAGGAAAGTTAGTAAGTAGATGACACCTTAAGGATTCTGATAGCAAACTAGAGGGGAGAAAAAACTGTTTTTTAATGTAAACTGGTTGCTGCTTATTTTTTTTTTTTTTAGCAAAGAATGCAAATGCAGAAAAACTAGTTAAATATCAGAAATAATATTGCTAAATTAACTATTGAACAATCTAATATATTGGCATAATTATATCAGCAACGCGCAGTATTTTCAACCCCTTTCATATTTGGTTTACTCTTATCAGACATCGATACACTACATCCCTCAAAGCGAATTACTTTTATTAAATCGACCCGGGAACGATCAAGTCCGAGAAATATCACTTCATATCAAATGGCTCTTAAGGGGGCGACAATCCTCCATCCTGGTGGTTATGATATCCGTTGCTTAATGATTACAGTTGTGATCAGCCAAATCTTCACATAGTTTAACTGATTTTTCTTTTCAAGAAAATAGATAAGGCAAAAAAAAAAACAAAAAAACTTTCTCTGATGGTGGGGTAGTAGTAGCAGCTTTAAACTCCCACTGAATTGCTATTTGGATATCACATTTTTCAATGAATCTTTTGATTGGATTGCCCTCGGTAGCTTGTACTTCGACCTATCTGGTACACCTCCACTAATTCGCTGTCAGTAGACTTGGGTTGTTCCGCTTCTCTTACTGTGAGGGTAATGTAATCACTGGCTCCAGTTAGTTGGGTCGTTTTAAGACAAGTTCGTGTTAACGTAGCGTCTGATGTTAATCCTGGCAAGGAAGCTTGTCTGCATCTTCCAGAACCACGGAAGGAATGGTGAGTAAAGCGTATATTGAAAGAAAGGATCATTTTGTATACAAAATTCGGCGGACAGGCCCTAGTGTTTAACGATGCATCTCACGAAAATGTGTTCAATCTACCTAAACGGGACTCCTTCGTTGATGTATATAGAAACCATTTCCATTTTGTTCAGGGTCGATTATCTCCTCATTTGAAATGGTAAAGAGATGATCTTCATATATATATATATATATATATATATATACACACATACCTTTTGCTAGAGGTTATGTAGGATTGCTTGCGATACATCCGAGTAATTTCGGTATAAGTTTCCTTATAGCCCTCTTACTAGCTTTAACTTTTTTTTTTTTTTGTCAACCAGGTGTCTGCAAATGTATTTCCTTCAAGTACATTCGTAGACTGGTTGCTAATATCTCCCACACCACCCTCTAATAAGCAGGGTGGTGTGAGACCACAACCTGCTTATTTGGAAGCCTGAAGTGACTTGAACAAGTTCATGGATTAGGATTTTCTGATTATGTAACCGACCCAGGATGCTAGGATACGTTTCATATGTAGAATTTTTTTTTTCTCTTTCTCTCAGAGTAAACGCACTCTGGCTCATATGTTACACACTGCCCTTGAACTTAGGACTTTATTTTATTTATTATTTTTTTTTGGCGATATATATGACTGTAGTTGACATGATAAACTTCACCCCGAGAGCGATTCTTTAACGTGTGTATTTTATGTAAATTTAAACACCCAGAGCGAAATTATGTGAAAACAATCAACTGGTTGTAAACTGCATCCAGTGCTGGCATTTATCAAATTGCGAATGTACATAAGTTTGAGTCGAACTAAAATTGAAGGATTTGTAGGTGTTACTTGGTGAGTGAATTCCCACAACCGCTAGTTGAAAGATGGAGAAACCCCTTTAGCCGAGATCGCTTCTAGCGCTTATCACGTGCGATCAGTCTTCCACACGCCCTTATGTTCACGTGATTTTACGCTAGTCTTCCTTCCCCAATTCGAAACTTGACTAACGCATTGCGTTTCTTATGCCCTCTGACCCTTGCCATTTTTTTTAACAGCGAGAAACTAGTGTATAAGTTTTGCATAGATGTAAATAATTACTTGATAAACTAATAAAATTCCTTCTAGCTAAATTGCGTAGATTTGCATTATAGCCGATGCAAAAGGAGAAGGGATGAAATGCTGTAAACTGAAAATGATGCGCCCTAGGGTAGTTAAGTATTCCTCACCGTAAATGAAACCATTGGTGTAGTATGTAATAAAATAGAAAATCAAAAATTACCTTCATGGAACGCGTACCTCGAACTTTCACGAGGCTCTTCAAGCATCAGTTAAAATCTCAGTTTTTTTTTGGAAGCGTGCCATAGTTTGGAAGAAGACTGCAGTATCTACATCCGCTGTGCCCTTTTACTAATCACAGTTCTTCCATTGATGTCTAGGCAGTATTGTAATCCTGCATTGCTTTTTACGGCATACTTTTATTCATGACTGAATTTTTATATAATTTTTTTTTTCTTGATAGGGGAGGATGAAATTATACGTCGTCGATACTTGAAATTCTCCTGGGAATAAAAATGTATTATTTTTCTGTAAGAAATCATATTGACAAACTGAAAGACTAATTTCCTGAAGTTCTGTTTTAATGGTGACTACGAGTGTGGGTCCGGGGAGTAGGAACAATTACTTCCTTCCATTGGCTATGCATGTGGTTGCGCAGAACTTTTGAAATGAACAACTCGTGTATTCTAAAGAACATGAAAACGACCCGAACCCACCCCAGTGGCACAAAAGGGAAATTAATCATTATTTTTTAGTGTTTGTTTTATAGCCCACCCCCTGCTTGGTCAAAATGAAACATTTTCTGTCTTTCAGTTGATTATAAAATTCTCTCCAACATATTCCATACATTGTAAATAGTTTTAAGCGACTCAGTCGCTACTCGTTCCACTTGAACAATAAAGCTCGAATTGCATCTATGGGATAGATTTATCAAAGTATACAATAACATGAATATATGTCTAGTAGATCGGGTTTTTATTTAATCATAAGCGAACGGATTACAAATTAAAATTAAATCTCATTTTAAATTGTCAAACTTTCCTCAGAGCTGATTATATTGTATTCAAACGAAACTAAAGTTCTTGTCCTCGGCTGCTCTACTTTTATGGATTCGTCGCAGAAAATAATGTGCGTTTTTGTTTTTAAATTATAGAAAATATGAACAGGTATGAAATAGGTGGCAATACCAATAAAAGTGATTTGAGATAGCCAAGGAAAGAAACTTTAGTAGCTTGGAAATGAAGCAGTGGATTGTGTTGTGTTTGAATTTCAATACTGAACCCCCAATTCCATTGGCTAGTAATGCACGGTCAATTCATGCATCTAAGTTATATTATTGTAGACGGACTTGATTTCTTACAAAAATTACAGCGGAAGCTATTTTGCCAATAAAAATCACGTGGGTGATGATTCTAGTCATTTTGAGTGTTTTATGTCCTTATTGACACATTGGTCTAATTGTATTACTTGACCGATTATGTTCGTCATTCACCCATGTAAACTTGACTAGCCCATGTAACTGTTAAATAAAAGTCTTTCCTTCCTGTTTTCCATGTTTTCTTTTTTAAATATTGCAGTCACTGATACTCAGACTTTCTTACATTAGCTGAACACTGTTCAACTGTTAGCGAAACCCCAACAGTGAAAAACACGAGTTTCCAAACCTCTTTCACAAGTGGACCAGACGAACAATTTCACTGATTCTTGTGGACTAATATTAACTAATCTCTTTGTAGAAGAGAGAGAAACAGTTTCACTAGACACGATATGCAACGATTCTTTCAAATTTTTACTTAAAGCACTGGTCTCCAAACTTTTCGCCGTGAGGACCACATTGGGTACTTCAGCACTGTTCAGCGAGCCATAGTAATAAAAAAAACTCTAGAACTAGATATATGAGTTTTATTGAAAGCAGATAAAAACTGATCACAGAGTATGTGAGATTAAATTATCGCATATTAATGACAACGAACACGATCAGCAAACTCTCATATTTTTATCACAAATTATAATAAAACCATTAATGCGAATGACGTAACTGGGTTTGTGTTTTTAAAATCTTATTAAACTCGGGTTCCAATTTTGAAGTGCTAATTATAAGTAGCGATTTCAAATGTTCATCAGATAAATTTGCCCTGTATTTTGACTTGATAGATTTCATTCGGGAAAAAGTTTGTTCGCAAAGATACGTTGTCCCAAAAATAGAGATAAATTTTAGAAGCAAATTTCTTCAAATTTGCTTGTAAAATTCAATTTTTTTTTCCTTCGTTAGTCCATTTTCACCGACCTTTTACAGTCAGAAAGACCGTAACTTGGATTACGGTTACTTTTTTGGTCTTCGGGAATATATTTTGAACACAATTTTAATTAATGCATTTGAAATCTATCAAAACTTTTTTTTTTTTTTTGCGGATTCTTATTGAAAAATTAGCCCAATTGCCGGGCCGGATAAAATCATATCGCGGGCCGTAGTTTGGAGATACCTGATTTAGAGCATAACACTCTCCTTTGCTAGTCATTATTCTTAATGACTAACAAAGGAGAGAGTTAAGACAATTTTAAGCCAATAGAAAAAAACAAAATATAATTACAAATTGAATGTTTCGAAATCATTTTTTTTTTTTTTTTTTTTGCAAACTTTCTTACCTTACAAGTAGGATTTACGCACACTGAAATTATAACCACTCGAACATGAAATGAACTTAACACGTGTCAGCTATTCACAGGCTGCTACGTGTGTCCAACACATGAAACATTCAGGTTTGTTAATTGGCAAAAAATAAGTTTTAGCATCTATTCCTGCCAATTCTGTACCAAATTATTAAACATCACACTTTAAGGGAACTTAAAGAATCGATTCTTGTTTTACTTTGGGAATAATATTTACATAAAATTCTATTTACATGACTAATAAGAGGAAAATAATGATGGCTGATGTTGGAAAAAGGAAATTGCCCAAGAGGGGGTAATCTTGGGGATTCACAAAAAACCCTGATATAGAATTCACGTGCGGTCGTATTTTATTTTCAGCTGGTTTCCTGGGCAAAAAATGCATACATTCATTGCAATTGGTAATGTACACCGAAACTTAAGTCCTTGCGTATAATGATTGCTGTTATACTCGTCGCACCGTCCATTAAGATATACTCCGTGAATGTACTGTTCGATCATTTCTGCTGGACGTAGAGGTCATTCAGTTGAAAAGGGTCACTTCCAGAAATCAAACATTTTAAGAGACATTTTCCTCTCGCAAAATCGACCCGGAACACACACACACGTAATATACATAGACTCAAAGCTTACTTTCTTCAACCATAATTTCAATCAATACTTGCATCGATTAGCTGTCTACCGCTCGACCTTGACTTCGTTTTCTTGCTCACGCAAATATCTGGATAGTTAAAACACCTGCCTGGTAAGGCAGCTGTTTCGGAGATGCTCTACTATCCTGTCGCTCTCATGTCATTCGAAATCACCTGGATCACGACATTTAAACACACAGTCCGAGCCAACTTGCTGCATGTTTGGAAACGGAGCACTTGTCGGTATTGACCATCCTTTGCATTGTATGCTGTACAAAAAATAGTACGTCTCTTCAATCAAGTAGGAAGGAATTTGAAAAATCGCCGTAACTTTTAAACGTACCAGCAGGATCATGACGCGCATTGATTATTAAGTGAATTCTTACGTCAATCTTTTTTTTTTTTTAAGCTAACATATACTGTTTTAATTCAGGGATGAATTAAAATATGATTGCGTGGTCAACTGCAGCAGGATATAACGAGTCACTGAAAACGAATTAGTGGAAATATGCAGTACACATTCGTGTCTAAAATTAAAACTACACTCCTAAATACTATGCTTGGCCTCTAGAACAGGATAACCGGCGGATGCATCAATCATAAAAATACAAACCACATAAAAAAAATAAAACACTTATTTTTTTTATTACCCACACTTAGTGCCAATGTACTACAGGTTCATTAAAAGAAACTTTCCAACCCCACGAACCTCATAAAAAGTAAGTACATAAAGTAGCAACAGAAATCTGAAACTTCAGCTTCCAGGTATTTTATACTACTTAACCGCAAACATTTTTATTACATGGTTAGGGGGGAAAAAAAAACTCCATATATACAGTCCAACTCGGAACACAAGATATGCTCCATAAAGGTTCCAGAATAAATTAAACACTGACCGAAGGAGTGCGATCTACTGTTTATCATGAATAATTTGAACGGAAAATTTTGAGAGCGTGTTCATCGCCATTGCCTCCTCTTTGCGGGGGCATTTTTGGGCAACTTCCTGCCAGGAGATGAGAGAATCAGGGAAGGTAACTTCATTCTGTCTGCAGTGTGCAGCCCGTGCGATTTATTGCTCTTTGCCTCTTGCGTACTTGATGGAATGGAAGATGAAACTGCCATTGCTATCTGTTTCTTTACGTGGTCGGAGGTCGCTGCAAATGTAGTCTTGTTAACTTGGGGTAACTTGGCTAAAGCAGGATGATGACGCGAACTCGAATGCGCTTTCGTCGAACGTTTCGGCAGCGAGTGTTTTGGTAATGCGATGCTAACGACGTTAGAGAACGACCTGGTCTGTAGAAGAGACTCGGGGATACTAGCTAGAAACGTGAGGTGCACCTGGCGAGGAGCAGGCTGATCAATCCCATTAAACATCGTCACTTTGGTGCATTCCTTTAATTTCTGCAAATAACTGCTTTCATTTTTACGTTGTCTGAGCTTTGGCATTCTGATTTCCCGGAGCACAATGCGCTGCGTCACGTTGCGACTTTGTTTTTTGTTGCGGGAATTGGGCGCTTTTTCTTTGCTTGTCTTCGTAACAGCTGTAGCTTCGGTCTTTTGCGAAGCCGGAAGAGGAGGCGAAACCCCAGAGGCTAATTTTCGAGTGACGACCACATTCTTCTCTCGTTGGGTCTTGGCTGTGCTTCGTTTGGGTCCTTGAGGACTGAAAAATAAAACAATTGCTTGTTATTAATATCTCATGAACATGGTTTCCATTGAGTAACTAGACATAAGAGAATAAAGCTAACGCGATACAATTTTTTTCCCCTCAATTTTTTTGGTATTTACTAAAAATGACCAGAATGCGTTAAAACTATCACATATATGGAATCGGTTTTATTCGCAAAGGTAATTGCAATGCATTTCCGCTGTAGCTCAGTTTTAAAAAGATGAGACTATCCTCGGAATGTTCAAGCTGACGTAGGATGATATAAAAATCTACTGTTAGCGCACGATAAGTCACTTACCAATACGTTTTTTTTTTTTTTTAAGATACCAAATGGAAGAAGTGCGTTAATACCGTAGAAGCAAAATCCATGGCGCTTGTCTATCATCATTTCGTGTTTGGGATTGCATTAAGAAAATTTATCGTGACTGTTAATTGCATATGTGCTACGGTGGTTTGTTCTGCAGAGGAAGATGGGTGAAAAAAACTTTTCAAGGGACCCTACGAACTCAATATGAAGCAGGCAACCTTCAGTTGACTAACTTTTACAAGAGGGATTATAACTCTGTTCCTTCTGGCAAAGGACACATTCTTCCGAAGAGGTACGAGGTGCCGTAAGTCCTCATTAACCGCATTTTGTTCATCGGATAATCTGCATTATCGTAGGAGTCATATGTTGTGTAGGGCTTGACATCTTTCTTTTAACGAAAGTAAATAAAACAAATTCAAGTATCGTTTTTCACAATCAGCTAAAATGCCAATGTCGATAACGTTCATTACGTGTATGGCGAAGAATTAAAAATCGAAACGAAAACCCACTTCACCAATCGGAAAGTTTTAGGATCTTTATTTTGGATTGAACATACTAATAGAAGAATAATTTTTTTTTTTTTTTAAAGTTATTCTTCTGTTCCCTTTTAATGTGTGCAGCAAGATTAAAAGGGAACTGTGTCATTCACAGTATTCGTCATTTCGAAGGAATTAAAATTCAGAAGATGCTGGGAATGATTTCAGAGCGGAAACAAATGGTGATTTGTGAAATAATGTGAACTTTCTTTAATTTTCTTCGTTTGAGTAATGGAGGAATCGCACCCCAGATAGTACAGGGGGGCCCGTGGGCCGTAAATGCCAATACAGGAAAATAAGTGCAAATCACCTGGTATTAAATAAGCAATGTTTTGGTCCGATCTAATTTTCATATTAAAAGAAAAATGTACACACTTCCGAGAACGTGCTTGCCCTAGAATCTGAGCAACGACTAGAGTGATATTCAGTCACGAGACTGCTAGTGCTGCTCGCTGTGGTGAATACTCACAAACACGAAACTAATTTACTTGCAACCAAACAGAAATGTTTCTGGTAGCGATGTCCACAATGTCTCTATTAATTGATTGTCCCATTACTCGATGCGTATTGATCCACCTCAAATATCTTCTATTATTCAATGAGCTGAATTTATTGACTTTCTCCTAACACCGGATATCAATATTCAGAAAGAAAGAAAGCCATTTTTCAATAAATTAAAAAAAAAAAAAAACCTTCGTGTTTCTCAAATAACACGATCGGAGAATAGTAAAAGGCTTGCACAAATCTGAAAGTAAAAAATAATACTAACATTTTAATTAGTTTTCTTCTGTCATCAGTGTATTAATGATTGTGATTACTAATATTATCGTGCGTTACTTTAAATATTGTGCAAAATTTCGATCTGGAAGTTGTATAAATTAAAAAAAAAAAAAAAAAAAATTAACCTGTGGGGTGCTAGTATAGCCTCGTCGTGACGTCATGATGCTAGCTCGACGGAAAGAAAAATACCTTATATATGAAGGTTCTATTCAAAGTCGCCGATGAGGGATCTTGACTAATTTTTTTTCTATATTAACCTATTTTGGAAGCAGCAGGTAAGTGGATTCAAAAATTGTTTTATAACTCCACACTCAGAGAAATCGACTGTAAAATATTTTCTATTGATATTACAGTAATATGTGTATAACAGTCGTCCGCTGTATTATCGAAAAAATCCATCTGGGTTGTGGAACTACAGTTCACAAAATGCATATATTAGTTAAGGCTGCGATGAATAAATAGGAGGTTAAGGATGTACATTTCCAATGCAAAATAGTTGCATCATGAAAACAACAGGCACAGATTTTCTACTATGGTATCATATGGTCATCTTCATGGAGTAGAAAGACCCATCGCGGAAGCCTACACTATCAAGGCAGGTTTACTTTGAACTCATTCACAACGAAACACTCACGACTGCCTCTGGTGACCTATTCTACTCATTCATTCACCACTCTCTTGAAGTAAAAGGTCTAGTTCTCGCATCCTTACTAACCCTATTACACAACTTTGGGAGTACCCATCGTTCTCTCGCTTACTTGACACGGTCTTGATGACTTACCTTTGGATCTCCATGTTCTCATCCCCAGGAAACCCAGCTGTGTTTCGCATTTTCAACAAAAAGTTAATTAAAAGGAATCGCCGCTCATATGAAAATCAGATCCCCCCCCCCCACACACACACACCGCCATCCTTTCCCTATACCTCTGCTGCAAAGAAATCGCCGTCCATAAATCATTCACCATTCATTCTTCCAATTTGTTTTCTTTACAAATTTCCTGAAACTAAGAAGGTAAAACAGAAATAAAACGGCAAACAAGAGGCAGTTTTGCATCCCTGTGCAAAAAAAAAAAAAGTTCTACGACCAACTTAGCTACAGTGCAGCCATCTATTGAACAGAATATGAATTGGAATGGCATATGGATTAATAAACCGATTTGTTGGTTTATATCTTATGAAAGTAACACGATGCTTTCTAAATAATAAAATTATTTTTTAGCATAACACGCTCGCAAGAAATGAACTTTCTTCTTTGAGTCTTATTAAAAAAAAAAAAAAACAGGACCTCTTGATGTAATACGTTCAATGGATACCAGTAGTCCAATCAAAGGTAAGAAAAAAATCATTGCTATGGTTACAAAAATGTAGATTTCAAGAACTAGAATTCATTAAATGAAAAAATTTGTATGTGGTCATTTGCAATTTTTTTTTTTTTTTGTATCCCGATATAAAATTTGTGTAAAAAAAAAAAAAACATTCTTCATATTTACTAGATATGATATGCGTGTAGATGGCGGGATTTTATAAGGAATAACTTCATCAAAAATTCATATTGGGATGTGGCAAACAGACGGCAAATATTCTCACGGATTTCTTAGACTTAAAGTTGCAATCAGTGAATTAATTTCCTATTTTTTATGAATAAAATATTCGTCGCTTCTAATTTGCGGGACAGTTTTCGGCTTAAATATTAAAAAAAAAAAAAGAGCAGCATCAAAACATATATAGAATATTGCTTTATGATTTCGGCTTAAATATTAAAAAAAAAAGAGCAGCATCAAAACATATATAGAATATTGCTTTATGATAAATATTATGTATCTTTCGTATACGAAGTCATAATAGCATCTTTTCGAACGACAAATCATGATACACGAAGAATGATAAATAGAATAGCTTAAAGAAATTGTTCAATATTAAACAGTATTAAAATTGAGATTTAAAGTAAGCATATTACATAGGTTCATGCGATGAAGTAACGAAAACTTCTCCCTCCCCCTTGCATTTTTCAGGGGAAGTCAGCCAAATTTTATATAGCGAAACAGAGGTCCATCAGCTACTTACCGCTTCTCACCGGATACAGCAGAGGGAGCACAGTCACGTAGGTTGGGCCACTCGAACTTGACTTCGATTTTCCGAGAGGCGTTTTCCGACCACATGCGAATTCAGTTGCTGGCATACTAAGCATTGAAGAGGAGGTAAGGTTTCGGGTGGAAAGGAAAGAAGGTTAGGGGGAAGAAAGAATAATAAGGTATGAGATGTAGTGTTTTCATATTATTATTTTACAAAAATGCATGCAGAAAAAGAGAGCGACGCTGTTCATCAAATGCATGGACAAAGGAAGGTACAACAAAAGGGGCAACTTCGTCCTCCCCCACCATTGGCATTTAATAAAAATTAACCGTGATTGCAAACCTCGCTATGATGCGTTTGAATAAATAAAAAACCGATACCTTCGGTACTACGCAAAATTTCCGAATAAAATCTTTCATTTGTGTTGACGCTGCGTTTTCGTTGCTCACTTATCGCCGAACCTCGCTACGATTAGCAGCAAACTTTACTAACCATGTTCATGTGTTGCTGAAAAATTTTAGTTTCTTATTCATAGCAAACTCGCGTATAATTTTCATTGGGATGAAACAGTACGAAAATAGGTCAATACACTCGGAAACAGCAAAAACTTCTCATCTTTAGTGAAGGTGGCATTGAAGTGTTTGCAAGGGAAAGAGTGAAAAATTAGTCCAGATTGTTTGATGTAGATTAAAATTATGTTCAATCAATAGTTCTTCGTAAGGTTAAGAAATATCATGAAAATGATTCATGCGCATTTATCACCTATTTTGTAACTATCTTTTAATAGACATTATGTAAATAATATCGTATCATAGCAAACGCAAGCAGAATTGCTATAGCAACATGCAAGTATATCTCACATTTGACATAGGAAACCTATGCCCACAGACTACTCCTTTCCACCCGGTGTACGCAAGCAGAATGCCGCATCTGGTTAGGCATACAAAACTATTAGTTATATATGAGCCAAATATTTCTTCAATAAATTTTAATATAATAAACATTTTGTCATAAGAACCTAAATGAATATTAAGATCAGCAATTTATTAAGTATTATAATGTCTAATTATCACGTTTGGAAATGAGAAAAAGAAGCAACGAAAAACAGTCACCAAGATGTAAGCATTAAAATCAAATCTATTTGATAATACCTGTTTCTTTCTATTTCCTCTGGACTGGAAGAACCTTTTGTTTCTGCCTGCTCATATACAATGACGCCATCCACCGGACAGGTGTCCTTTATCCAGAGCAACCAGTTCTCTATGCAGTACCTGTGAAACTAAGGGAGACCATCATTTGCATTAAGGAACTGCTACGTCAAAAGTAAACTATTGTAAATCTTGATATCGAAAGACACCAGCACAGCAACGGAAGAAGCAGGGTTAAAATATACATCTTATGATGAAAAAATATATATTACAGTAGCAAAAGTTTAAATTCTGATATATTAGTCTAAAGCAGTTTTAATCGGAAATTATCTTTTGTTGGGTTTCCATTTAAAAAAAAAAAAAAAGCAGAACAGGATAATGTGCATTCCCGAGGCAACTAAAATTTCAAATGATTAAAAAAAAATAATAAATCTCATGACTAGGAATTCACACAATATGTGATCACGAGATCAAATTTCTCAAGATGTTTCAGAGAACAGCTTTCATGGAATCAATTTTCATTCACGTCGACTCTTTGCTCTGTTTACTAGTGAAGTGCACGGCGTCACCATGGTCACGGAACACGGACAACAAATGATTTGACCCAGTTGCATGTATCCCATGTTAATGTACCAATGAATGACACTAAGGCCGATCTTTCAGGCTTACATGTTAATGAAGTTCGGAATTTTTGTTTACATTTTCTTAAACTGTGCAACCATCGATTAAACTTTGGCCATTGTTATCTACGAATTATCGCGCCGAGTTCACCTATTTTGAAGTAGCTAAAAATCACCGAGAATTTCCTTCACCGCATTGTGGTAAAGAACTTAGGCGAAAACAACTGACAGTTCCTGATTATGTACCACATCAACCAGCCCCAATGACTAAACACACTGCCTGCTTTTTCCATAAAATAAATAGTTTGTGGAACCCTGCGATACCCATCAGCTTGAGAAATAGGGATTTTTCCGGTTTCTACGAAAACAATGTCCAACTAATACAAATGGAAGCTAAACATCATCTGAAATTAACTTAGCCTTTAACTCCACTTAAACTTTCTGCAAATAAGGAGCATGCAATGAATGTCATAGACTAAAGTGTGTAGTTTTTGAGACAGATTAGTCTGTAACCTGTCTCAAAGATTAATATTCATTGCTCTGTATATTAAACTAAGCATCAATCTACTTGCAGAAGCCTCTTTAAAAAACGTAACAGAATTACGTAACTTAAAAAAAAAAGCATTTTATTATTCAACAAGCTTTGTATCTCCTTACCCTTGAGAGAAAAGGGAAAGTGAAATATTCTCAAGGAGAGGTGCTAACATCAAACCGCGCCGAAAAACAAAGTTCGTTTTGTCCTAATTTCAATAACGTGAAATTAGGACAAAATTTCAAATTTTGTCCTAATTGAAAGACAAGCCTTTAAAAAAGTTGCTTAATGAATATTATATCGCAAAAATAGGTTACTATCAGCGTCATTTCTGTGCCACTGATTTATGGCTGTCACACACCTGTCTGTTTTGCTTAGTAAAGCAGCGCTTCCCAAACTGTGGGCCGCAGGTTTTGTTGAGGGGGGCCGTGAAAAACAAATTTAAAATGTTTTAAGACTAAGTAGATTTTTTTTTATTTTAAAAGAAATGTATTTAATTTTTATTATTTATTATTTCTTTTTTGTTATTTTTTATATTTTAATGCAAAAATTCACACATTGGTGTTGGTTCACAAACTTTGCTTCCTGCGTATTTCGGCGCTTAATGAATATTAGTAAATATTGTTTATTCATATGTTTCATTTCAAAGCAGTGGTTAATTGTATTTACTTCGAATGCTCTCCAGGGAAGCTCCAAATCTTCCTGTCCCTTTCATCACGCGTTCGTAATCAGGGACTGTTGATATTGACTTTATATACATATCAAAACTCGTTTTATATTATCACAGTCATCTTACCAATAAAAGTTTCGCATATACCTCACACATGAAAAAAAGCTTAAACAAGTTCATGTGGGAAGATAGAACTCCCTTGCAGTGGTAAACAACACCCCTCCCTAACAACCACTATACTGCAGAGGCAATAAAAACAAGTACTTTTATTATGCCAGTGAATAAGGTATGAGGAGTCTGTGTAATATATTTCTCAACAAATAGTGCAATTAGAGACAACTGGGATAAAAACACACTAATTAATGAATCACATGTCCCCTCATACAGAAACTATGCTGTATAGACTGAAACAAAACCATATGTTGCATGGGCAAACACAGTATATAACTAAAAACTATTGTTATTAATTAGATGTGTGTGAGTTCGATTTCCCAAGGCAGCAATAAAATTCAACCGAACGTGTTAAAATTGTAAACGTGTTAAAATTCGTAAAAGTGTTAAAACTAAGTAATATATATATATATAATGAATGTTATGGCAGTTTCACATATGGAATTCGGTTGAAGAGAGTTAGCATTTCAACTCAATTGTCAGCTATGCTTTTATCTTTCGGTTGCGCGATCTTTTGTTAATACCGCACCAATCATATGCACGTTTTAATAACCTGCCTTTGCTGTCTGTTTCGCGTTAGGATGAATTACCTTAAAGGGAGAAAAGTCACAAAAGAGAAAAATGTTCGTAGTCCAGGGATTCCCTTATTCAGGTAATATTCACTAATTTCATGTTATCAGTCTGTGGTGTGCCAGTATCGGTAAGTGGTGATATTATTTGATCTATTCTACGTTAAAAAATTTAACCCTGAGATGGATAAGTGGCTGATAAAAAAATAAAAAAAAAATCCCGCGAACAATCAGAAGAAGCAGAAAGATTCAAAAAAAAAAAAAAAAAAAGGACAGTATTTCATATTTTACCAGAACAGCCCGCATCGTCTTCAGAACCAAACGGTAAGAAGCAAAAAATGTAATATTCGCATTTGATTTTTGCAATATTCGCTGTGTATGTTTTGTATTGAATATAAATACAATAAATATTATAATAATATATGTCTCTATTACGATTTTTTTTCGAGGAGGGGGGGGCCGTGAAATATTTTAATTTTTGCAAAGGGGGCCCTGACATCCAGAAGTTTGGGAAGCACTGTAGTCAAGGGCTAAGTTGTTCGGGAAGAAACATCTTGCCACCTTTAGATGACTAAATAAACGTTCTCGTGGGCAAGCAGAGTGAAGTCAAAATTAGTTCTTTTTTTTTAACGGAAAAAATGACACGGTTAATGAATTTTAAAAGGTTGTCAGTGATCTGGAAATGAGTTATGAAACTGGCGATGGATATTCTGGAAATCAGTGCAAGAATATCCATCTTTACATGACACAAATTTTACTCATTTGTGTCATGTAAAGCGTACTAAGTAAGAAGAGGCGTAGTTCGTGGACATCACTAAAACTGTGGATTGAATTTGAATGAAATGGAGAACAACTCTAATAGTCAGAGAGAGAGATCGGCAAAAGTTCCTTTTCCAAAATTAGTATCAAAGTTTGAGGATAAGAATTCACCCGCCATCACATGGTCTACGAAACGGTGTATCCTCTTCTCCTCCCTTCTACGCCTACTGGCCTGTTACAGAACTATCTTAAGCCCTTCAAGTCGTACCCGTGAATAAGGTGACTAGTCCTATGCCTCCCGATATATTCTATCACTGTAGCTCCATGTGTTCACGGGGCCGGTTTGCCTACTTTCGGGAGAAAATCCTTGCTGTTCACGCCTAAAACCGGCTATGACTGAGAAAGATCCTTAAGCTCCTCACGTCGGCGATAGGAATCGAACTCAGGACACTCCTTTCCCAGACATATGGTTGCGAAGCGCATCGGTGAGCTGAAGAAATATAAACTTAGTTAACAAAGGATGAGAGCTTACTAGATAGGGCTTCATCTCAAGCACAATCAAATTTCTTTGAGATAGCCACCCATTCCAAGAAGTTCTCGAAATCCTTTCCATGGCACCTGAACCAAAAGTACGATGGATGACTTAATCGAGATTGTGAATTGAAAATGGTCAATTCATAATGCCGATTATTTGTTTGTTGAAAGGTTCTCAAGTATTGTAAACATGGACTTATTCTATATTTTAGAAGGATTCAGAGGGAGAGAATTTGCGCAGTTGGTCTCCCTCATTGTTGAACATGGATGGATTACCATATATCTTGGCGTATAAGACAATATTTGAAGTTAATAATAAAACTGCTGCAACCAGAAGTCATCTTATACTCCGGGTATAAAATACGAACTTTTGAATTCCGCGATGGAAAACATTGTCAAACTCCTAACGGTAATGTAAAACTGAATAGCCATTATCTTGGACGCATTTACTGTCTTCTAATAAGCTTTTGACATGTCAGTATACTGATATATTAACATATTTGTATAGAAATAAATGTATTCAGTAGGACAAGCGTAATTTCTTTCATTTAAATCCCAATGAAACCTTACTGCTAGTCACACTACTTACAATCTAAGACTGTATAAACGTAACAAATGAATTTTACCAATCGTCTAGAGCGGTGGTCTCCAAACTTTTCGCCGTGAGGGCCACATTGGGTACTTCAGCACTGTTCAGCGAGCCATAGTAATAAAAAAACTCTAGAACTAGATATATGAGTATTATTGAAAGCAGATAAAAATTGATCACAGAGTATGTGAGATTAAATTATCGCATATTAATGACAACGAACACGATCAGCAAATTCTCATATTTTTATCACAAATTATAATAAAACCATTAATGCGAATGACGTAACTGGGTTTGTGTTTTTAAAATCTTATTAAACTCGGGTGCTAATTACAAGTAGCGATTTCAAATGTTCATCAGATAAATTTGCCCTGTATTTTGACTTGATATATTTCATTCGGGAAAAAGTTTGTTCGCAAAGATACGTTGTCCCAAAAATAGAGATAAATTTACAAGCAAATTTCTTCAAATTTGGGAACTGCTCAGAGCTCCAAAATTTATAAAAATCGATCAAGTTTCCTTCCTTGTATTTATCTTCAATATATTCATTTGCCTGAAGTTCAATAATTTCCATTTGAAGTTGACTGGGGACATCAGTAACAGCACAGTCAAACGGATTTTGAAACAATCTTATTTCCCTAGCATTGGCGTCTTCTGAAATTGTTGTTTAAGATCTGAAATAACTAATTCATTTTTTTTTTCCGTTCGGGAAACAATTGGTTTAAATTTGTGCTAGTCATTAGTTTTTCAACCGAATATACACCGACAATTTACGTGTAATTTTTTTTTTTAATTTCGTATAACTTCGAGTTTTTTGTCAATGAATACAGATCGGGAAATTTTGTTTTTATTTCGTTTTTTGCTCGTTAGTTCATTTTAACCGTGTTTTTACCGACTTTTTTAAGTGTTCTTATTTCGTGCGACATATATTTTTTTGTTGATAAAGTTTATTCGGATGTAACTTTTTTATTTCGTTTTGAATTCTTTTAAATTTTTTTCTTCGTTAGTTCATTTTAACCGACCTTTTACAGTCAGAAAGACCGTAACTTGGATTACGGCTACTTTTTGCTATTCGAGAATATATTTTGAACACAATTTTAATTAATACATTTGAAATCTATCAACACTTGGTGTTTTTTTTTTTTTTTTTTTTTTTTTTTTTTTTTTTTTTTGCGGATTCTTATTGAAAATTAATCCAATTGGCGAGCCGGATAAAATCATATCGCGGACCGCATCTGACCCCTGTTCTAGAACACTGTTAATAAATTACAGTAAAGAAAACACCTGAGGTGATTGCTAGATATGCATTATCTTAAACGAAAATGTGATTTGCAAGAAATTGTCAGTATAAGCGTAAAATTTGTGGTTGTCTGTGGTTGAAAAGAAAAACACGCCTCACATAAAAGGTTACTGCATAAAAAAATGCTGAAGAATTAGTCTGTGAAAAACAAAATTGCATCTTAATTTATGAGAGCATTTCTGAATTCATTCTAATAGCGGTCTTGTGCAAACAGGGCTTATCTCCCTTCGTTCGCCCCTACCCGCAATCATTGCGTATTTGCCGAATACGATCTCCTCTTCCATTCCCAAAGCTGTGAAAAGAAATCATTAACTACAATGATAATTAACTGTATACAAACGGGTTATATATAACTAACCATTTACAATTTTTAGTTCGCCGATTCTGTTTCTGATGTACGTGGTCGTATACCAGTAAGTTTCAAGCAAGTTTCCGATAACATGGAATAAATGATTTGTTCGTGTGTTCCTCCAACATGTAAACTATAACAAGCATTTCAAAAGAAACAAGACACTTACTTTGTGCCTACATGGTAGACACTTTACGTATTGACCCTCCTGATAGCCCTGCATGCAAAGGTGACAACTGTCAGTTCGAACGAACGGACTGCTTTTCCATACTCTGTATTCTGGAAGGGAGTTGATCACTTCCTCTGGAGTGGAGGTTTGCCTGGATGAAGAAAAAAACCATTCATGATTGTAACCTTAAAGAATTTTAAAGCAGTTATTAACAAAATTCCATTATTATTTTAATTAGCGAATTCAATGCCCGTGTCTTTCCACGTCAAAAAAAAAAAAAAAATCAAAATCACTACGTAGGATATCGGATTTGAATATGAGCAATTAAAATTGTGAATTTCTGAGTTCGTACAACAGTCGATTAAGGTACCTCGCAAATCATCCTTATTGGTGTGTATGGCCTGACAAACAAAGATTAATTTGGCAGCAAAAATTCCCTCATACTCGATGATTGGTTTGCAATGCAAAAATTCATTACGCTCATTGGTGGCAAACATCAGAAAAATACTGGTGAAAGGAAGATCCCTTTTTTTGCTACATACTATCAAGGATGACTACAAGTTGGTACGTCAGTAAACTTTTAAAGAGAAAAACTGAACTAAGCAATTCAAAATTCATTACATGAAAATCATTAAGAAAAGTTGAAAGAAACGGATTCCCACCTCTGATTCATTCTTATCTTACCTTCTAGATGTTCTAATGGCAGCAATTTCGGTCAGCAAGCAGTCCACAGTGACATCCCAGTCGCTAGTGTCAATCAAATTAACACGGAGGGGACCATCTTCAATCTTTCCAGGCTTCAAATTTCTTAAATGCAGTCCGTACTTCCACAAACTGTTTACTTAACAGTAGCGCTGTCTTAACTTACTTCTGCTTAACATTTTATCTTGCTGGAAATCTAGCGCTGATCATCGACAGTAGCGAAAGAGGGAAAATGGCACATTTGTCTGCTATCGCATGTGTATGCTGTTGCTGTACATGTACACAGCATTGGGCGCAAACACGCACACACACACAGCACGCGTGCTATTCATCATCGCAGAAATCATTCGTGTTCACTCCAGGCCACAGGGCGCACGTCACTATGTTTCCAGAGGTATCACATGGCACGCACAGAGCTAATTACGAATAGCTCTCACGCATCACCTACAACCACCACCTTAGTTCTATCATGTTACACGCTTTATAAGTCTCCAAAAGTGTTTACTTTTTCCTTCATTATAGGAAATTCGAGTCTTAACTAATTCACAAAATTAAGACGCGAAGTTATTTTTTTTAATCTTCGACTGACTTAACTCTTTATTTCCCCTAGAGATTTCATGAAAAGGTAGAAAATCTAGGAATCATTATCAAACACGTCCCCTTAAGGCTATACCGATACTATGATAGCATTACGTAATGAAATTGACACGCGAAATCTAAGATTCAAAACCTAAAATTTATCTAGGGTTTATTATTTATTTATCTAGATTAACTGCATTTGAAAAATGCAGTTAATCAAACTAATCTGCTGATTAGTATCTGATACAATATTTATAATAAGTTGCTATAAAAACACGTCCATAGCTTTAATAATGCTAAATTCCAACTGTATTGGTCAAATAACTGGCGAAAATAAGTACAGGTAACCCTCGAATGACGCGGTACTTATACAACGCGGCCTACAAATTGTAGTAACCCTTGTTCAACGCGGTTTCGATAAAAAACGGTCTACAAATTATAGTAACTCTTTATGTTTTCATATATTTTTCAATGCGCGACTTAAAAATCAAATTTTATCTTCGTAAAATTTGGGTCTGCCCGTATCGCGCATGTAGTTATAAGTAGCGAATTTATATTAGGGAAAATATCCTTGAGCACGCATGTACGTCAACTGTTTGCCGTATAAAGTATTTATTGTTGAAAATTGTCTTCGTTTTCTGCCAAGAAAGCGCATAATCTCAATCTGAGCACTTTATTTTTTGGGGAGTTACATACAATATGTAATGCTTTTTTTTAGGTAAAAAAAAATATTTTTATAGTAATGGCCACTTAGAGCGCTTTTGCGATATACGCGTTTGTTAACAGGGATAAACTCACCCACTGTAAACCGCCAAGGTAACAATTGAACAAGACTGAAGATACATTCGGTTTCGATCAGAACATGAGACTCAACCTTCGCGAACTTCTTCATAAGTGCTCCAATCTCTTCAATAGTTAATTAATTGATGGGGAAATAGATTTACATGAGGAGGAACTGATATAATTAATAGATGACGTCGAACCAAATGGCGGGGAAAGTTCTGCCGAAGATTCTGATTGTGTTGAATCCGTTAAAGAATTCAGTTTAAAGAAATTAGCAGAAGGATTGGACTTGGCAAGAAAGTTATTTTATGGATAATGATCTCTCAATGGAGCGCTCCGGAAAATTCACGAGACAATTGGATATTTGTTTAGCTCCGTATTATGAACTTAATAAAAAATTGCAGCATAGTGGTAAGCAAGGTCTTATTACTGACTTCTTAATAACTAAACCAGCCGAAGTATGCAATAAGAATTGTACTAATGACGTCAAAGAGATTTCAAGTGATGACGACGTCCGGCCACTCGTAAATAAAGAACATCTACGAAATGTTAGTTTTGAAGACGATGATGACGATTAAAATATGCACTTTATTTTAGTTTGCCTAAAACATTTATGTATTATGTGCAATGAAGTTTACACACAATTTATAATTTTTTACTATGTATTTGTTTCATAGTTTATATGTTTTCTTAACTTACATGAATTACCTGAATTAAATAAAAATATTTTTTTGTTGGATATGTCGTTGTTTATACAATCTTATAAAAAAAAACGATTTCGGAACCTAACCCTACTTTTTTCTATGTGATCTGAGTCTCGCATAACGCGGCATTTTTGTGGAACTTAACATCCGCGTTATACGAGAGTTACCTGTAGTATATACGCGTGACTATTCACTATCTTTCAAGCTGTAAAATAATGGCTGTTTGATGCGTTCTACATCTTAATGTATATTCCTTGTCAATCTTCCTGAAGATGCTGACAGCCAGCAAAAACGAAACATATAGAAGAAATATTTCGTTTAAAACCTACGAGTTTAATGCATTTTAATTCTTTATATAGTTGATAAAAAGTCATCGCGTACTTGTTAAAAAACTACATAATTTGTCGAAAGAATAGAATGAATGGATTAGACAACGATTAGCGGCCACCGAATTACACCTCCGAACTAAAAAATATGAATAATCAAAGAAAATGTGATGAATGATTTGCAATTGAGAATAATTATTACCAAATATGAATTAGCATAATCCAGAGGCGTAGCTTTTGGGGCGGGGGAACAGCACTTTGAACCTTTTTGAACTTTTGCAGTTAATTCTAAAATACAGTCTCGAGAATTCAGTTCAAAATATTGTAATACTACTGCGAATTTTCCTCACAATTGCTGTAAGTGTTGCTAGTTGGGAGAGGAGTTTTTTCTAAATAAAATGATTAAGAATTACGTCTATTACTATGAAATAGACTTCGCCAATGTCATCGACGATTTTGCTAACAGAAAAGCAAGAAAAATAGCATTTTAGAATGTTGAAATTAAAGTTTTACTTCAAAAATAAACAGAGTGTTTTAATTTATTTTCCTATACGTCGTTTTGACTTTTTATAGTATTTTTGGTGTGTATTGAGAGAGGCGACAAAAGCTGTAGCTATACCACTGGCATAATCTAAATCAGTGGTTCTTAACCGGTGTTCCGCCGGTGAAAGATGTCACGTGACACAGTTCTGAGTGTAATTAGCTACTCTGACGCGAGTTGATTTCTAAATTAATAGAATATCGTTTATAGGTCATGTGTTTGCAGAATATCTTATATCTACGCACTATTTTTTGCACAGAGAATCACTAGTTTCAAAAACATTACCGCCGATATTAAAACCTGTACTAAACCAAGTTGTAAATATGGTAAATTACATCAAGTCAAGACCTTTAAAAGTACTCCTTTTTTTTAAAAAAAAACAACTGATTATCTATGGAAGCCAAGTACGAATCTTTGCTTTTGCATGCTGAAATAAGATGGTTTTCCAGGGGTAAAGTGCTATTCCGAATTTTAGAACTTAAGAATGAATTATTGGCCCTTTTTCAAAATGAAAGTATACAGATGCTTCGGTAAAATGTCTTCAAAATGATATTTGGTGTGCTGAAATGGCATACTTAGCCGATATTTTTAATTACTTAAATAGTGTTAGTACAAGTATCTAAGGGGGAAAATGAAAATATTTTCACAGCCACTGACAAATTGTCAGCTTTTCAGAAAAAAGTATATCTTTGGAAAAACTATCAGCATATCAAAAAAAAAATAAAAAATACAGCAGATATGTTTCCTTCGCTCCGTAATAAAAAGGTCGAGGGAATTATTTCCTTTATAACAGAACATTTAACAATATTGGAAAAAAAGATTTCAAGTTACTTTCCTTCCTTAAATACACATAGTTATGACTGGATACGAAATCCATTTGGCACAGTTAATACATCGAGTTGTAAATTTTCGTTGCAAGAAGAACAATTAGTTGCCTTGTCAACAATCGTCCTCTAAAAATGAAATTCTCTGAAGTAACTCTTGAGGAATTTTGGATTTTTGTCCAAACCGAATACCAGCTCTCTCAACAAGGGCACTGAAAATATTGTTGCAGTTTTCAACATCATATTTGTATGAGTTCGGTTTCTCAATATTAACCAATATAGAAACTAAAAGAGCGTGAAACACTTACTAATATAGACAAAGAGATGAGGATAGCTATATCACATATTAGACCTGATATTGCTGAAATCTGCAACGACAAGCCCAAATATCGCACTAAAAGTTCCATTTTTATAAAAGGTAAGTCCATGCAGATTTTTTTTAGTTTATGACTAATGCTTTTGGTGTTCCCCAAATTTTCTTATAATCAAAGTGTTCTGTGACTTCGAAAGGGTTAAGAACCACTGATTTAAATCTACGTACTTCGTAAATTATATAATCAATGTAAACACAAACATATAATATCAATTATAAGAAAACTGGCATTTTTAACGTGGTTCAAAATATTAGAATAACGAGAAAATAAATGCACAAAAATTACAGTCAAAGGGAAACATGATAATTAGTACAGTACTTTGTTGCATCCTCCTCCTTAGCTTTTATGACCGTTCGTAAACAGTTCGGCATATTATTTACTAGCGGTTCACGGTCTTCTTTATCAAAACATGCCCATATGATCTGCAAAACTAAAAACAAATTTATTTTTGTCTCTTTCTTGCGGCAACTTGAAGACGATTCTTCATAATTCTCCACAAATTTTCAATGGAGTTTAAATCTGGTGAGTTTGCCGGCCAAGGAATTACATTGATTTGCCTTTCTTTGAGCCATCTAGTTCTTGGAGGTGTTGGAAGTGTGACAAGAAGCTGAATCTTGCTGAAAAGGAAATCGCCATCACATAAATCTTCCGATGCCGGTAACATAAATTGCTCAAGAATATCTTGGTACATTTTGGAATTGACTCTTTCGTACACAATACACAGCCTACCTGGACCCTTTACGGCCATGATAGGGGTTGCAAATTTCACGTTCGGTGAAATTTGCAACCTCTAAAAAGTACCTTTTCCCCAGTCCTCTTAACCCCACAATAGTCTGCTTACACGTCATAAATGGCGTCGTCTTAGGCACACGTGATTTAAAACCCAATTTGTGAAGTCATCTCCACGTGGTCGTAGATTTAGACACATTCACACCAATTCTTTCCATCTCCTGCGAAACTGCCTTATACTTCGGAAGCGGTTTATCTTCACGATATTCTTCAATCTCCTCTCATCTCCTGATGTAGTTACCTTTCGATCGCCAATGCAACGATTTGAAAACTTCGGTTATTAGAATACTGTCTCAATACTCTACTCACGCTTGCTTGAGAACATTTCAATTCCTTATGTTGAGTTTGGCCTTCTTTGTGTAGAGACACCATACAAAACTTCATAGCTTCCGATGTCACTCGTTCGACCCATGTTTAGCAAATAATTAACTGAAATCCACGCGCAAACGATTCCTCACACGCGAGTCAATCCCGCAGCTACTGAAATTATGCTTTCCTCAAAACCAATCGAAAAAATATGGAATATTCTGATATTTTGAACCACGTTAAAAATTATTCTAATTTTGTGAATGTTTTCAAATACCAGTTTCGTATAATTTATATTATATTTTTATGTGTTTACATGGTTATATGATTTACAAAGTACGTAGATTTAGATGATGCATATTCATATCTGGTAATAATTATTTTCTATGCAATAAATTAGAATTGCAAATCATTCAACACGTTTTCTTTGATTATTCTAATTTTTTTATTCGGAGGTGTTGTAGCTTCGCAGAAATCAGTGGTTTCCGTATAGCCATGTGATTGCCAATACCAATCCTCTTCAATTCCTTGCGCTTAGTTCGGTGAGATATGGGTCGGGAACAGCCTTCAATAAATGATTCGATCAATTGCTGCATACAGGAAATTCTATTTGTCCGTACAAGCCTTCTCAGGCGACTGCAATTTCATTCCAGACAGAAACCAGTCAGCTCTGCTGTATTCAAAATCGTGGCTACAGCCAGACGGGCACATACAATAAGCCCTTTATCGAACTCTGAAAGATTCTTTGTTTTTCTCATTGTGATCATATTACTAACCAGAAGCATACTTAACTGCCTAGAACATGTGGTGACACACCTGACCAAATATTTTGCATATACGCCGCGTAAGTGACGTTTACTGCGTAAACGTTTCTAATTCAGCGGCTGGTATGTGCATCATCGGCAAAGCTTGAATATAAATAGTTGTGATTGAAAGAAGATCAGATTGGCGGAATTCATACTGGTAGTCGCTGGTGTTAATCAGCGATCTCCATCATTTTGGAGAGGATTAAGATGATGGTGATTGGACGGTAGTCAGACAACAAGGGTTTATATTCCTTTTTTGGAATAGGTTGGATATAGGCTTGCTTCCATGCATCGGAAAGAACGCCAAGGCTCAGTATAGAAAACTGAAGAGGAGATAGAGGACAGGTGCTAGTTCTAGAGCACAACTTTCGAGTAAAGTTGGAGAGATACCATTGGGACCAGCAGATTTTTTTTACTGTCCAAGCTATTTGTATTCTTCTTATGCCTTTTTTGCCTAAAAAACACGGTGCTCAGTTACTGGCATGGAAAGAGGCGATTTGTCTTGGTTATCTATGCAAGAACACGTTCATTGCCAAGCTGAAAATTGGAATTTCGTGTGGTGGCCAAATTTTTTTTACTTGATAGCGACGTCCACGCGATATCGCGTGATTGGCAATGAACGTGTTAAAACAGTAATGCTAGGAAGTGGGTCAGTTTTATCTTTGAGAGACTTCCACTTCTCTCTCTCACCGATAGCGTTTTCAAGGGACGAAAATGCATGGCTTCCTTTTGAACAGGAGGCAAATTTTCTGCTACTGGTCTTTATGATGGATTTTGATTTATTGATGGTTGTTTTACATATACTGTGTGCTTCAACATAGGCTAAATATGAAGTGGGGGTTCTCAAGCCACCTGCGGTAAGATGGGGATTTTTTACTCAACTGCTCTTCATACATCTGTAGAATCAGGGCTTGGCAAGTGGACGAGAATATTGGGTAGAACAGGAGATAAAGGCCTTCACATGCCAGTGAAGACGATTTCTGTGACTCACTCAGTGCAAGTGTCTAGGTCAAAAGAGCAGGAGCAATAGTTCCAGAGGTCATCCCACTTGGTATACCATTGTAGTGGCAAAGGACATGGGATTGGGGGGGTTGGTTGGAAGGAGAGCGTCCTTTGTGTGAGTGGAAGCTTTCACAAGATTCTGATCTAAGAAGTCGAGAGAACTGATGACGTCTACAGTGTGTCCAGAAGAACTGGTTAAAAAACATCAAGAGCATTAGGAAAGGGGGAGCGAATCATCAGGAATTCGAGCAAGTCGATGTACAAATTGCATTAGATGCTTATAGTAAAAACGTTTGTATCGCGTCCAGCTTGATCGGTGGTGTTAGAAAACGGGAGCAGCTTAAGTGGATATTAAGGTCACCTAAGAAGATGACTTCACCATTTGGAAAGCTGGACTGCAGAAGGTAGAGTTTAGTTGATAAGAAGATGAAGACGTCAAAGGGGTTTTCGGAATCTGGGGAGTGGTAAATACAGCAGATGAATGTTATTCAATGAGGCATGGAAACCTTGATGCAAAAAAGGTCAAAGGCAAGGGATTCTAAAGGGATCGACATCCTCTGGCAGTCAATGCAGGACAGTACAAATAAGACACAGGTGCCACCGCTGTGGCGAAATGAATAACGAATTTGGGCATTGAACATCTTCTGTAAAGAGAAGGTGGTCTAGTTTAGATATCCCACGAGGTAATGTACGCCCTTTAGTGGGAGTTTATGCCAATATTTGTAAAATGTGAAAGCGATTTTTTTTTTTTTTTTGGAAGGGGGGAGGTAGATATTCTGGTATGTTTTGAAGATGGGATTTGTTTGACAAGATTCGTTTTGAATTACTCATCAATTTTTAATTTTTTTTTGTCCCTCAAAATCTACAAGGCTTAATTAGTTAACAACAATACAAAATATTTTCAATGTATATGGTTGATGTTTGAGTCCACTTGTTACACCTTCAGTGCACAAAAATCAAATAGCTTGAAACTGTTCTGCTTTGGTTAACATAGCTAAGCGACTTATGTCAAGCAGATATATCGCCTTTAAATAACACATACATTCATGTCTGCAGTTTTATTTTCAAAAATGTTTTTTTTTTCCCCCCAGTTCTCAGGCGAAGATTCTGATGATGTCATTTCGTTTTTTTAATACATAGAAGAACTAAGAAAAGTTGGAAGATGGACTGACTTTCAGTTACTGGTCTTGCTCCGAAGTAAACTGATAGGGAAGGAAAAACCTTCCTATACTCCTCTCCCATTCTAAAAGAAACCCTGGAGTATTCAAAGTTTAAAATGGTTCTAATTTCCCAATTCTCTAAACTAGGAAGTTTGGGGCCTAATTTATGGAAACTCCAGAGGTGCACTCAGAAGGACAGGAAGAGTGTATCTGATTTCCAGAACAGATTGCTAACGGTGGCCAGTACCCTGAGTGTCCACAATGAAGAGAAACCTCATTTGGATTGGGCCATTTTCCAGCAATTCAGTCAAGGAGTAAGAAAGGAATTTAAGGAAACTGCCTTCAACAAAAAAGTGACTAACTTGGATGAATGCTACAATGCAGTCAGAGAAAGGGAGCAGATACTTGGAGACATACATCCCACGTCTGCTGCCGGTCTTGTAAACTTGGTTGAGCAAGAATGCTGCCCAATAATGAACCAAGATAAAAAAGACAAATCCAAGATAAGAAAAGCAAACGAGGGCAATAATAGTGAGACAGTGAACAAGTTGACTGAAATCCTGCCTGAGACTTGTGGATCAGGGACATAATAAAACAGGAAGCGGAACTGCTCCAAAAACCTGCCATGGGGCGATTGGACGACGTAATGAAAAGATTAGTCATTATCAGTGAAGGCCCCAGAACCAAATATCTCTGAGGCGGTCGAAACTAAATGTTTAATTAGAGAAGAGGTCGAGAGACTACAGAGGCCCCCTCTTGACCGACTGGATGCGGTAATGGAAAAAATTTCAGCTATTACTTCCCAAGAAAAATTTGTAATACCATCAGAGCACAGGGTCAATGATCAAGGAAATGGAAGAGTCTCCCAGATGTTATAGGTGCGATAGAATTGGACACACGGCTCACAATTGTTTTAAGGGCAGGGGACGCTTTAATAGAGGTCATGAAAACAAACCTAGATCTCATACTTATGCTAATAGAACTTGGAAGAAGGGACAAGGAATAAGAGGGCGGTCATATGAAATGATGGTAAAGACTAGCGTGCTTGGAGAGCATTGCAATGCCCTACTTGACACTGGAGCGCAAATCTCCATCATTTCTGAAGACTATTTTTAAAGGTTAGAACCCTATATTAAGGACAAGATCACTTACCTCAAGAGATCCGTGAGAATATTTGGGTGTACAGCCTCAGCATCTCACGCATCTAAATCAGTAAATCTTAAAGTGTATCTGCCTGAGTTCAGAATGTGTGTTTGGCATGAGTTTCTGATCTTGTCAGGATCTTCTTTCCCACACATAAAACTGATTCTGGGCAATGATTTTTTAATGAGATACAACTTTAAGTGTGATTATGCGAGGAAAGAAGTATATCTCCTTGGAAGAAGGCAAAACATAAGTAAAGGAATTGAGTCAGAATTGCATAATAACAGATGGAACTCACCAAGAATCCGAGCTTTTAAGGGGAGCCCTAAAGCCTGGGTTAGTAAGTCTAAAGGTGAGCCAGCAGATGACTATTCAAGCATGAAGGAGCACACTTTGTCAGCAGAGACAAGCCCTCATGTGAATCAAGTAGCCTTGGTAGCACGAACTTCACAGGGAAATTCAATTGGCACTGGGAGCCTAGAAGTAATGTTTAAGCCTAATGTCCCAAGAATAAGACACGGTAGAGTTAGGAAGAAGAAAGGGAGGAAAATGAGAGAACCTAGTCCCCATCCTGATAAAGAACTTAGCAGGACTAGATGCCTCCAATTCACAAGGCAATGTTTTAGCAAACAGAACACCTCTAAAGGGGATGGAACAAAAATCGTAGTGAGTGAGAAAGAGGAATCCGAGGAGACTGAACAAAATAAGACACTAAGTGAGATGCAAACTATCACAGTCTTCCTGTTTTGTTAGACGAAAACTGTATTTCCGGGAGGTGGGAGCGTGCCACATGCGTCCAGCTAACTTACCATCTAAAAGTTCACTACACTGTAGACGGGTAAGCAATTGCTTCTGGAGGGATTGAATTCAACTAGATTATCCCTATCAGAGAAAGGTTTGGATTTTGCGGAAGCGGTTGCACATATTTTGAAATCTTTTGATTATTTTTTATAGGCAGAGTTTGTGAAAATTATGGGAACTGATGGCCATATGCAAAATTGTGAAAAGAGTTTGTAATCAGTGAACGAAGATTATCGATGTACAGCAGAAACATAATGGGCGAAAGATGATACTGTGACGGTACTACGGCGAGTGTTAGACGATAGACAGTTGCCAACTTCTTGCACACACACTCGTAATGAGGGAGCACAGTGGAAAATGGAAACACATTTATAGAGTGGAAGAAGACTACAGGTTAATAGCTTCCTCAGGAGGCTTTTATGCTTGACAAACTCCAATGATAAACAGAGACCAAGAACCATCGACTGGTTCTCTCGAATTTATCCAAAGCATTTCGCCGGATTCGATGGGAGATTTTGAAGTGCGCAGAAGTGTGTTGTTGTTGACAGATTTTTCTATTATTTCTGAAGGAACAACACATTTACGCACTCTATTAGGATGCATACCTGTAGATTAAGACAGAAGCGGTTATGGAGCCAGATTTTTTTTTCTCTCCTATTTCTGTAAAAGTATACAAGAAACATGCCCAGGAGAATAAGATGTGTGACTTACTACAATCGCTTTTGCAGGAATTGGCAATAAACAGTGAAGCAAGCACATTCGATGAAAATTAAGCTATTTCCTTTTCAAAATTTTCAACTGATATCTTTCTAGCATATTTATTTGAAAATTATACACGAATTTTATGATTTTCTTATAAAAATCATGAGATAATTATAATAAACATTACATTTATATTACTCGAAAACCATGGGCTTTAAAAAATGCATATGTATCTGCCATAAACGTGTTAATACAGTTATATCATGAAAAAACAAACAAAAAAGTTAATTATTAATCCCAACGTGAAGTTTGCAGCCATCTACATTAAAAAAACGTTTTCTCTCCACCTGCTATTAATCTTCAAAACATTTCTATAAATTAAAATCGGGTATGTTTTTGGGCATATGCACATAAACGTAATTCATGAGTATACTACCAAGATATTGATACAGTTATAATAAAACAGAAAAATCACTAATAATAGCAAGAATATTACAGGACAACAAATTTTATACAAACTTGATCTAAATATGCAATATGCATAGAGTTCAAAGAAAACTTACACATCGGATGACAAGGACCAGTTTTCGTTTTCATTTGACGTCATCAGACAAGAATCCAAGCAGCTCGAGGCTGGTTTCTAATATTGTACCTGCTGTCATAAAAAAATAAATAAATAAATAAAATCTTCAATACAATGACTAGAATCAAATCAAATCTATGATATTTGTTCTATTATTACTACTAATTACAGAGGATTTCATAAGACTATCGTCATATGAAGAAAAGAAGTGAAATAACAAAGAAGTGCAGGATCTGTACAACTGGAAAAGGAAAGCTAATTGGTGTTATGGACATTGAAATCACCCAGGAGGATGATTTCACTGTTAGGAGAGTGGGACTGGAGAAAATCAACTTTTAAGGAGAGGAAATAAAAGAGCCCAGAGTGGTTGGTGGTATTAGAAGAGCGGATAGAGACAGCAGATGAATTTGACTGAGTGGGGGGAGGGATATTTTCAGCCAAATTAGGTCGAAATTGGGCGATTCTACAGGTGCTCTCTGGCAGGGTATGTCAGAGCGGATATATGCACAGACGCCACCTTTGGGTCGAAAGGAGTTAAATAGTGTATAGTTAGGAAGGTTGAGATGGATAGTACTGGGGGAAGGTGAGATTTGAGTTTCCTTTTAACAGAAACTGTTAAACGGATGTTGGTGAAGTGGATATGCAAAGTTCGGTGAGGTATGGATTTGACCGCAAGGGTCTTGCACGTTTCCTAGGAAACGTGCAATTGGTGGCGTCACTTGGTTTATGCACTACTTCGGCATTTTCCAACTGTAGTTTCCATTTTGGCGTTTTTCTTATAACTGCGTGTACTTGTAGTTGGTTTGTTGTTATGGAGAATGAAAAATCCTTCAGGTGGAAGGATTTTTCCTTCTAAAAACCAGCTAACTCACCTTCAGGTGAAAATTATAAAGATTCTTCGTGTCTGTGACGGGATTTAAATCCAGGTTATTCTGAACAAAAGGCACTGTCATTAACAATCCAGTTACAAATTCTCTCGACCACCCACAGATTTCTAAAGGCTAGTTAGGTCTAAATGAGCTCTGCCTTCTCTCTTCAGGGAATAACAAGGCATTACAGGATTTTATTTTATAAATGTGCCTGCGGAAATGGCATTTTCCTTCTGTGAAGGAAAATGCCACTTTTCCTTCTGTTTTTTTTTTTTTTTTTTACCAGCAGAAGAAAGATCTTTGAAGGTTCAATTCGAGTTCTCTCACTACAGGAATTTTTTTAAGCCTTTTGTTCAGGCAAACAAGTCATTTTCTCCAAGAAACTCGAATTTTTAAATCACAGCTCAAAAATCGACCTCAGATCTCAGCTGTTCAGACAATAATATATGTTACAATTTAGGATCGCAAGGTGGCAGTAACTGCATACTCGCAGCCCCGATACCTAATGAAATCAGTAATATCCTGGGACTCAACTATCACTGACAGTGAAGGGATAGAGGTAGCTGTCTACTACTCTTTTAAAAAGTAGTTGGGGTTAAAAGAATTCCACCTATTGCAGTAGGAAATAAAAAAGGCACTAGAAAACATTTTGTAAATAAAATAAGAAACTGTGTTTACGTTTCCTGTGATTGCCGTTAACTTTCTGTTCATGAATAATTTAGTTTCAGAGTCTTATTAGAATTGCTATTATTTTTTCCTGATCTACACAGTACTATAATAAATAGTGTACTAGACAAAATCAAAACTTAGATAATTACATAAGCATAATTTCTTTAACTGTTTACTGAGAAGAGTAAAAGCCTAACATTTTTAGACTTTCCATTAATCGTAAAACCTCAACACGCATTTCTTAGATTTTACATCAGTTAGAAATGAGTAAAAAATTTACACTGTGTTAATCGTAAATTTTAATTTGATCTGCATTTTTCTAATGATGAAGTTGTCTTGATACCGATTTCTTTCTAGATGCAAAATTCAATGCTCTATTTTTGAGCAAAATAGACATGCACTAGTCAGTATCTATCTATTTTGTGAGATGAATAACCCGAGTTTCCAGGATAGCAATCCTACCATCTTCATATAAGTCTATGCAAACACATCAAACAGCCATCTAACCAAATTAAAAACATTACATAGAAAAATTGTTTCATCAGTGTTTTGGAGACCACATATACTGTACATCAGCCAATAACCAACTCCTTATACACAAAATTCCGAACATTAAAAACCTGAAACACTATGCAACGTTACTAAGTAATTACTTCATCAACACCTATAGTAAAAACAGAGAAACATATCTCATACCACGACCCACACGCAACTCTTTATGCAACTAGACGCTTCAACAACTAATATGGTTCAGCACTGAGATCATATCTCATACCAAAGTTACTAAACAACTTATCACATAGTTTAGATTATATTTGGTCATTCAAACATATAATTAAAATGAAATATATATTGATCTTTAATTGACCATGATTTATAAACATCTAATACCATCTTAAAGACAGACATTCTCACTGGCTTGGACGTGGTATCTTTATTTACCAACATCTGAGTAGAAGAAGTTATCAGTATCCTATACAATCTCTTCCCTGAAGATACGGCTCACCTTTTTCGTCATTGCCTTAAATCTAATTACTTTAAATGGAATGAAACGATATATGAGCAACTAAATGGCTTAACTATGTGCAGTCCCCTTTCACCACCCTGTGCAGATCTGTTCATGGAAAAGCTGGAAATAGACATCCTCTCAAAATCAGACCCAAAACCTTTAGTATGGTGGAGGTATGTAGTAATATCTTCATAATATGGAGGGACACAAACACAGCTCTTTTGGACTTTTTAACCAAAATTAATTCTTTTCATCAAAAAATACAATTCACTTTGGAACTGGAAAAAGATTATCAACTACCATTTTTGGATACCCTTATCAAGAAACTAGCAGATGGACATATCAAACTGGCTACCGGAAACCAACACACACCGGACGCTACCTTCATTTAAAATCAACTCACCATAATACATATGCTCAAAATAGAGCTACGAACATCGTCTCAGAAGAAAAAGAATTCTATGATGAAATTACTCATATATCAGAGACATTAATAAAAAATGGCTATCCAAAGAATCTAATCAACAAGATTCTTCATAGAAACCCCCCACAACAACCACCTACCATCACTCAACACGGTTATCAAGAAATTAAGAAAGTTATTCCTTATGCAGGTATAGTGTCCAAGAAAATCGCAAAACTTTTTAAACCTTTCAACATCAGAGTTGCGTTCAAACCAGTCAAGACTGTCCGTCACGTTTTAAGATCGCCCAAAGACATTAATCCTTTTTTTCAAACACGCTGGAGTGTACAACATCCCATGCGCTTGTGGTCTAAACTATATACGACAGACGTCAAGAAGCCTCGAAATCCATATAAAAAAGAACATATAGGAGATGTTAATAACAATAGAACAGACAACTCAGGTCTAGCCCATCATTTCGCGAGTACTAACCATACCATTGATTGGGACAGCAGCTCCATGCCTTACCTAGAAGAAGTTGTAGAAATTTCAAGGAAGCCGTTGTAGTCCTCCGTTCTGGAAAAAATCTTAAACAGAAACCAAGGAATAATAATAGCTGACATATGGAAAACCTTAATAAGATCACTCGGTCTGCCAGAATTTAATTTCGCCCAGAACTACGGAACCTGCTTTCATAACAGTGACTAACACAACACAGTCCATTCGTGTAATGTTACGTGTTCTGTTTTAATGTTTAATTTATACGATAGTGTTACTCCATTTCTCTGTACTAGCCACTTTGAGTTTTTTCTCTTACCGTTATAAGCCCTGAAGCCGGACAGCCCCGTCGTCGAAACTTGTTGGTATTAGATGTTTATAAATCATGGTCAATTAAAGATCAATATATATATATTTCATTTTAACTTATCACATAATTTAAAACGTAACACTAAAACACGAACTGTGAAAGTTATATGAACACAGTTAGTATAGCATACACTTCACAAATCGCAGAATTACAGCATCCAACGCCTACATTCCATCCATAAAAAGTACCAACAACATAGTGTATGCTAATCCTACTCTCTTCATAAAAGTTAATCCTAAATTCGAAGTCGGTGGGGTTAGCCCGCCTCAATCAATTACTCCTCATAACCACCATTATTATAGTTATTAACATTACTATTATTCATTTAGCACTGAATATTTAAGTCTTCCAAAAGACTGCATCGTCTTAACTGTATAAATCAATAACCTGAATGATAATCTGTCAAATGCATATATTTACATTTACAAAAAAAAAAAAAAAAAAAAGAATACGTTCAGAACTGTACACTTAATCTCTGTAGTGACCAAAAAAAAAATGTAACAAAATATCTTAATTGTATATAAATCATATTATATTATATATGCACGAAAATGATAAAAATTACGGTTTTTATAACATTATGCGTATAACAAGCACATTATGTTGCCAAAAGTGTCCGGGCACCACCACAGCTCTGTGTTGCCTCGGCCGTATGACGCAGATATGTTATATAAGCATAGGCACGTGGATATAGCAGTGCAGACATTCTTTGAAGTCAGGATAAGTGGACAAAAAGTGTTGAGTCCATTCGAACGTGGCATGATAGTCGGAGCCCACAAGTTCGGTCCGAAAGATTTCTGTCACATTGCACGTACCCCGGTCTACTGTCTGTGAAGTGAAAACATGATCAAACCGCCAAACCCCTCCCCCAGAACTGGTAGACCCAAGAAACTGACAAATCGGTACCTCTCAAACGTGTCATCACAGTAAATCGTCAGTCAGACTTGGCAGAACTTAGCAGACTTCCGCATGAGCTCAATAAACGGATGACGGTGAAAGAACTATTCACCGGGAGATGTTTGCCCTTGGGTTTCGTGGTCGTGCTACAGCTCACAAGCCCTTGATTACATCTGCAAATGTCCAGCACCGTTTGGAATGGCAAATAACACTGTCATTGGACTGTAAATCAATGGATGAGGGTCTTTTAGAGCGATGAATCGCGGTATACCATCTGGCAGTCCGATGGACGTGTTTGAACCTGGCAGATGCCTGGTGAACGATACTTACAGGAATGTCTTGTATCGACCGTAACATTTGAGGGCGGTCGCATACAGTCTTGGGTCATTTTTCCTGGTTTGGACTGAGCCCACTGGCTTCAATGTCCAGATCTTTAAACGCTGATGCCTGCCATGACATTTTGGACAATTCCGTTCATCCCACACTGACAATAATTTGGAATAGGCCCTTTCCTGTATCAGCACGATAACGCACTTACAAAGGGCACTCAAAAAGCGAGGGCCCTAGCTGTGTGGTTGGAAGACATGGAGGTAGAACTAAACTGGCCAGCGCAAATCCCCGACCTCAACCCTACTGAAAATGTTTGGGATGAGCTGATGCGAAGGTTGCATGTCAGACCTACTTGTTTCCATTCCTCATAACTACAGGAGAAATGAAAACGAATTCCAGCAGCAGCAGTTTACCAGAACTTAGTGGAGAGCCTACCCCGAAGGGTAATGGCAATAATAGCAGCGGAAGGACGCTCGACCCTGTATTGACAGCAACATTGTAGCGACGGGAAATACAAAAAATTGCTGTCCGGACACTTTGGGAAACATAGTGTATTTGTATGAATACATTATGAAGATCGAATAACTAATTTGAAAAATTATTAATTTACATATATTAATTTTATTTAGTGTAACAAAACGGAAGCAGTGCTCAGCAATGAAACTTTTGTATTATAAGTACTTTTAATCTACTTTTGCGTACATGTAATTTCTTTGAAAAGGAATAAAAACTTAATTGTATTTATAAAATAAAAAAATAACATTGCATTCTGTAATTAGAGGCTAACTAAAATATAAGATATTTTACAACAGGCAGTCTTCACAGACCTGATCTGAGACCACGGTTATTAAACTTATTCAAGTGTATGTCTGGCAATGCATATCTATCGCATGATTACCCAATTAAGTAGCCTTTGGCCCACCCACGGTTATTAAATGACAGGTTCCCAAACTTTTATGGACAACATTCATGTAAAAAAAAGTTCTATCGTGAGTGAACTTGTACACTCTCCGCACCCTCGCCACTTAACAGTTTTGCTGTCTCAGCAATGCATGAAAAACATGTACATCACTTACCACATTTTAATACAATTTCCAGGGATGGGCCTTTAATTTTTTAGTTTTGTTTCATTCCCTCCGTTAATACCGAAAAATATCTCGGTTATCCATCTGGTAAGCTGCTCTCAACAACTCATATCTCAATCACATCAGCCATTCAAAAGCACTAATCGAATAAATATAATAACCTATGGAAAAAAAGTATAATTCGTTCCTGATCTGTTCTAACACTTGATTTTTTTTTAATAAAAGAATTAGGGTATATCTCAGGCCCAGGGCCTAGTTAAAGGAAAACTATGAAGCTGAAAGACAATAAAACATATTCAGAATATAAATTAATTATTCTATTTCTTAACAAAGAATTGAGCTAACGTAGTTTAGCGGGCTTTTTTTTTTTTTTTTTTTTATCGTACAACTGACGGTATGGCCCTATTGCCTCTTCTACTACTGCAAATTTTACTGCTTTTGTCTTCATCGAGGTCAGCCTCTAAGCGAGCATTCCTGCTTAAAATCTTCGATCGTACGAAAATTATTTTCGAATTGTTTCTGTAAAACTCTTTGGGCTTGTCAGTGATTTAATTTTCTTCATATTCTTCAGGATCTTCCCGCTATGCATCTAAATTTAGCAGGTCGGAATCACTACTCAATTTCTCAGAATGAGATTTAATTAACTTAGATTCATTTGGAAAGCGTATAAAATCATTTGCACAATGCGGAAGAATGTGCTTCCAAATGGCTCGCATATTGCTAGCAGTAATTTCATTCGACTTTGCGACTTTTTTAACCAGGCCGAGACTTCTCTGATTTGGCCAGAAAAGTCTTGGAAGGTATTAGCTTCCAAAAAAAAAAAGGCCTGTTTCATCGACAATAAATATTTGTTGGTCAAAATAGTCCCCTTCTTCCACAATTTTCTTCAAAATCTCTGGAAAATTTGCGGCCACCTCCTTATCTGCACTTGCAGCTTCGCCTGTGATTAGAACGTAGGCTATTTCTCTTTCGGAAACTCTCGAACCACCCAGCCTGGAATTCTTTTCCATCACAGTCGTTTCTTTTAAGGTTGCAAAGAGACTTGATGCTTTTGATTTAATAAAGTCAGTGCTTAGCGGGATTCGTTTTTGGTTACAATCTTCGATCCATGTAGAAAGAAGTCTCTCTAATTCAATCAATATAATACTTTGATTTCGAGTGCATGCATGATGAACATGAAGCAGCCTTACCTTTCTCTTTGTATTCAGCAGCTTTGCTTAAAATTGCTCTTATAGTTGATTCATTTGTTTTCTTGTCCTATCTTCGCTCTGGACTCGCCTTGTTCATTTTTCTTTATTATTTCAAGTTATTTTTCCAATGAGATCACTTCCACTTTTTTGCTAATTCTTTTACTCATGATTAAAACTTGGGAAAATACTTTAAAATAAAATAGTAAGGAAAATAATTGCAAAGGAGGCACGAGATATGATCATCAAAATGTTATGTAATTAGCAAACGACAAATTTTGGCAGTAAATTTGGAACATACTGTTCATGGAAATAGTGTAGTACATTATGCTATTAAAAATAACTTTATAAAATGTTTTAAATCGGTAACTAAATTATTTCATACTGGTGAGTGATTTTTTTTTAAAATAGTTAGCCATAAAAAATGTACAGATAGAAAATTTTTAAAATCTGTAACATTTATTTTTAAGATGTATATGGGCGCACTCATCGAATTTGGGTATAGAAAAAAAAAAATGACGCACTAATCGGAGGCGTATTAATCGAGGGATTGGTATATTGTTCTACCAAGTGGCGCACCCAGGGGGATCAGGGGACCCTCCCCTCACCCAGAAAAAAAGGGAAAAAAAAACACTAGAAAATTTCCTAATTAAAATTGATTTTTTTAAATTTTATTTATGTTGTGTCGTGTCTTCTATTTCTATACTACTTATGAATTAGCGATAATTGCAGATGCTCAGTCATTGGTCGTATGCGTGGTGTGTATTCTCAAATCGTCCACTCAACTCGGCTCCCCCCCCCAGGATTAAATCCTGAGTGCGCTACTGGTTCTACCATTTACCGTTATTTATTTTTTTAAATAAAAATTATTTTACTATTTATTTAAAAAATTAATAACCCAAAATATTTGTAAAATCAAAGCAAATATAAAGAGACGTACCTAAATTTCTTATATGACTGAAATTCCCGGCTTACATTGGCAGATACAAAAGTAACTCGTTCACATTTTCGCTCGAAAATTGTCCCGGGATGAATAATGCAAAAACACACTTTCTCCAGAATATATGGATGTCAAAACCAAAGTGAATATGCCACTGGGCTGGAATGACACGCTACTTCCTACAACTACCTTTTGTCTACAGCTAATGTGCAAGGAGAATTTATATCTTTTTTCATTGCAAATCTAGGGAAAAAAAAAAAAAAGAGCAGTAAAATGAAAGAACTTTTTCTTTAATGAAGCCACCTGAGGGTTATTAAAAAAACCGTTCATTCTCAAAATTCCCTTATAATTAGAGCAGAATTACGTTAGTAGAATGAGCAGTTTGTGTTTATTTGAAGTAACTTCAATCATGAAGTCGCTGAGTTCCATTATTTAGATTTACGAGCTGAATTCTATTCATGTGACACGCGATGTACCATGCGTCACATAAAGTGTAAAATAGACATGTAAATAATGTATGGCAATGTATTATTTACTTTATGATGTCAAAAAGGTAAGGTAATATATAGTGCTGCATGAAAAATGAATGCCTAATCAAATTTTTTCATGACAATAGACTGCAATAGTACTGATGTCTAAAAGTTAAGGACGAACTACATTTTTACCTGTATACGAAAAAAAATGTTCATGACTACAGCAATAAATTTGATGTCTAAATGTTATCCTCTCCCGCATCAATTTATTGTCAGCATACTAATAAATTATATCACACAAAAAATGTGTTATAAATTTCGAACAAATTAAATTGCAATACGTTTATGACAAAATTTACAAATTTCCTTAAGGCGTAGTTAAGGAATTAACGAACAGTGCTTACAGAAAAATGTGCGGAGAGGCATTTCAGTATGGAACATATCGATCCCGAACTGCGATGCAGCTTTCACAACATCATATCATGCTTAGTACCAAGTGATTCAGGAGTTCTTGAGGCAAACTGGCCGACTCCTCCTTCAGTGCCAGGATAAGGCCTTGTTTTCTAGAGGGCGGGAGATTTCGAGCAGCAATGCGTCTCACTATTGCATCCCAAAAGTCTTCTGTGTGGTTGAGATCAGGTCACTCGATTTGATTAATATGCTCGGTTTCCAGAAGTGTCCCCACTACTTGTGTATGATGTGGTGTGGTATTGTTATCCATAAAAATGAATTCTTCGCCTATAGCAACACATAACCATCCTTTGTCTAAACTGCCACTCAATTTAAATAATCCTATAGAATCTCTAACCACTTTTAATAACTGTTGCCCTCTCCCGCATAATTCTCCTTCAGATTGTTCCTAGTGTCATCTAATGTACAAAATTCACAGCAGTAACTTAAGTACAGAGCCACCTGACACACCACTGGTTACATGCTTTCACTCTGATTCCATTCCACCACATACTACTTTCTGATGGCTCCATTAGCTACCATCTTGAGGGATATAGCATGCTTATGGGCAGTACTTCACAGGATGAAGTGTGAGCTTGAACAAAGAAACATCTGATGAGTGGTTCAGCTGAGAACAGAAAGAAAGAAAGATGTGTGAGAAACAAAACAAGAATGCTTGACTAAGCGAGAAAGGAAAAATAAGGAGAGAGCCCTGTGCAGTGATTCCATTATATGAGGTGTGCTTGATGAGCGAGTGATGTAATCATGCTTCCCAGTGCAAACATTAATGATATTAGTGAGGCTAATTAGAATGAAGAGGGGCAAAGTGAAAGAGTTGACTGTTTTGACAAAGTGTCCCTTGTTATCATCATTTGCTTGATGTGGGCCCTGTCCTTCTTCAAACTTCTACCAATCTTCCTTATTCATCACTAAGTTCTTCCAATTCTTGACTCCCAGAGCCCTGATATCCCAGAACACTCCATCTTCCCTTTTCAATTTTCATTTTTCCTTCTGGTCTAGCACTCACCATCTTAACTACTCTATTATTATCCATGCATATAAGATGTCCTGCCCCACTTAATCTATCGGTTTTAATGTACTTAATGCTGTATGGTTCATTAAACAAGCTTCACCATTCATAACTATCTTTTTTTCCCCCCCCACACCAGTCTCGTGTACTGCTCCACAATATGTCTGAGAACTCTTCTTTCAAATAGACTAGCAATCTTTCACCTGCAACTGATAATATCCAGTTTTCAGAAGAATAAGTTAATACTGGCCATACAAGTATTTTGTACATAATTATTTTTGTTCTTCTTGAGATCAAATGTGACCACAAGTGTTTCCTAAATCCATAGAGACATCTATTCATGGAGAGAATGTATTCCTGAATCTCAACACTGGTATCATTTTTACACTTAACCTCTGATCTCAAGTATGTTAAGCTACCAATTTCAATTTAATAAGGAACCAATTTCAATTTAATAAGGACCATCATTACAATTTTTTCTAGTTACTGGCATATATATATATATATATATATATATATATATTTTTTTTTTTTTTTCCATGGAGATACATCTTCTTCACTGCCTTCTAAGCTGATAAAAGTTTCTTTCATTATTACTGCTTTTTGTGTCCTTCCTATAATATCAATATCATCTGCATATGCCAGAATTTGTATCGACTTGTAGAAGTTAGTTTCTCCCTTGTATTAATATCAGCATCTCTGAAAACCTTTTTCAAGTATTATATTAAACAATAAGCAAACTAAGGCTTCCCCTTCCCCATTTTTTATATGTATTGGATCAGACAACCTGTTCTGAATTTTAATCTGAAAAGAAGTGTTTCTCATTGTAGCTTTGTTGTCTAAGAGATACTTGTGCCACAAGAGGTCTCTTCAGTTAACATGAAAAAACACAAGAGATAGGTAATGCTATTTATTTATGGCCATATATTTCAGCCTGAGTATTACAGGCCATTATCAGTGGCAAACAATTAATTACAAAGTATAAGTTTGGTCAATTTAGTTCATTACATCACCTTTCTTTAGAATAGGGCATATGATGCTCAGATTCCACTTGTTCTGGGATTGTTTCATTAATCCAGATTTTGATAATAAGCTGACACAGCTTATTATCAAAAATTTTAAATATTCTGTACGTGCATTCTTAATTCTGCTTGTATCATAGCTATTCTGGGGCCTTATTATTCTTAACTTTGTAATTAACTATTGTCGCTACCAGGGGCGGCTCGTGCATAGGCACTGTGGAACTGCAGCACCCTCAATTTTTAAAGACATAACATTTGTTATAGTTTTTATTTTAGAACATTATTGGGGTTATGATAATGGATTTTATTTTTAAGTAATTTTGAATTCTACTAAACTGTATAATTTTATCGATAATACACAATATTTTTTCATGTTTAATTTTTTAAAAATTTTTTTACCATAATTTTGATATTTTATCCAAACACGTATACACTGTACTTACAGTGTGCATGTATATTTCGTAAGTTGCAGCACCCCCATGATTTCAAGCCATGAGCCGCCACTGATGATGGCCTGTGATTTTCAGGCTGAAATACACAGCCTTAAATAAATAGTATTACTTATCCCTTGTGTTTTTTGTGTTAATTGAAGAAATCATCATAGCTTTAACTAAAGGAATAAGTTTCTGTGGTTCTTCTATTGCAATAAATAAATTAGATCTATCTATGCTATCATATATAGCTCTAAAAACTATGAAGAGATTGCATATTTCAATTCCATAATTGTTTGCATTTTTCATATATTTGAAAATTTATTAGGTAAAGATGACCTTGCTACTCCTTCTGCCTGGTATCTCCAACTCTGGGCCTGGCTCTCACTGAAGAGACCTCAATAAAGGTTGAAACTAGTCTGGGTTGTGGCCAATCCTTTAATGCATAACAGTATACATATCCACAAGGAGATGTGTTTTGCATTATGGGAGATACTGGGATAGGAGTGTTAGTAGCTTGCTCCACCTTTGCTATGAGTTGCCTGGTGTTGTACTACTTACCCAGGTAAGATAGTACAACACTATATTCAGTCCTGAAGATATTTTCAGGTGCAAACTTTGTTTGCTCTCACTGGGATAAAGGATTAAACTAAATTTATTATTTTCGTGTATTTGGCATATAATGAAAATCTGGTCATTTGTAGATCTTCCAATACAAAATCCACATCGATAATTGCTAATAACATTATCTACATTTTTTTTTTTTTTATGTTGGGCTCATATACAGGAGGTTAGTCATGGGTGGGTTGCAAAAGGAGAAACTTGTTTGCATTTGATTTGGACGCCTGTATATTGTATTCCTTGGGAAATATGTCTGGGGGAAGACTGTTCCACAGTACTGCAGTAGCAGGGATGAATGAGGAGGAAAAGAAACTTGTTCTGTGGGTTTCAAGGTATACTTTGAAAGGATGTTGGGCAGCAGCTGTTTGTGTTCCAATGGGCTTAGTACAGGGTGGGGGAATTATTGATGCTGTTTCAGATGAACATTTCCCATGGAAATATTTATAGAATATACAGATTGCAGGGACCAAGCTTCTATGAGAAAGTGGGGAGGGTGAGTTGGTTATGGATGGGCCATTTATTAGTCTAATTGCTCTCCTCTGTATTGAGTCAAGCATTCTGAGGCCCCACTCCAGATGTGAGAGCAGTATTCGAGAGATGGGCGGATTTGTGACTTGTATAGTGTTAACAGCTGTCTAGAGGTGAAGTAGCATCTTGAGCCCTAGTTTTTTGGAAGCTAAGGATGCAATGATAGTGATGTGTTTATGCCAGAAGAGGCTTGATGGCAAGGTAATTCCGAGAAGAGAAATTTCATCTTGTCTGAGAATTTGAGTGTTATCGAAAACAATGCTGGGGGAAAATGGTTCTTTTTGTGAGAAATAAGACAGAACTGGGTTTTACTAGCATTGAAGTTGAGAAGGTTATCTGAGCTCCATTGGCAGATGGATTGGAGGTCAGAATTAAGGGCAGTGGTGGTTGATGTTCTGTGGGTTGAGGTGAGTTGTGTAGAGTAGGGTTTGTCAAATGAAAGGGAGGAATGTAATGTGCTGTCATCTGCAAAACTGTGTTGGATTAGAGGTCAACTGAAGTAGGTCATTGATATATAGAAGGAAGAGGGTCGGTGAGAGAACTGAACCTTGTGGGACCCCAGCATTAGTTGGATGGTGAGAGGATAGGGAGCCATCTGCCATCACACATATTGTGCATCCAGACAGGAAGCTGGCAATCCATCTGCAGAAGTCCTGAGGCAGTCCAAATGATGGGAGTTTGCTTAGTAAGCCTTTGTGCCAGACTCGGTCAAAGGCTTTGGAGATATCAAGTGCAACTATTTCGGTTTTACCGAATTTCTCAATGGCATTTGTCCAGTGATGGGTGATGTATGAGAGTAGATCTCCTGGGTTGAACGGCTTTGGCAGAATCCGTACTGGTGGTCGCTTAATAGCCAGGTACCTTCAAGGTAGATTAGGAGTTGGGAGTTGATGATTTTCTCCATTACTTTAGATAGGACTGAAGTGAGTGAGATAGGGTGGTAGTTAGATGGCAGTGATTTGTCACCCTTTACAGGAATGGGTTGAATATAGGCCAGTTTCCAGGTTTTGGGATATATATATACCGGTGGAGTAAGAGAGTGTGTACAGGTGACATAGGGTAGGAGTCAGTTCCAATGCACAGACCTTCAGGATAATTGGAGGAATGCAGTCAGGGCAGGAGACTTTTTTGTGTCTAACTTAGACAACAGGTTTATGATGTCTTTTTGGCAAAGAGATACAGGGGGCACTGTATGTCAGGCAGTTGGAATGACTGGAGGGCATTTGCCATTGTCAGTTATGTGTGCATTGGAGGCAAAGTGTGATGCCAGGAGATTAGCTTTTTCTATGGGTGATGTTGCAATTGCAATTGAGCCATCTGGGTATGATAGAGGTGGGAATAATGTAGAGCAAAAGTTATGGCCAATTGCCTTGGCAAGAGAACAAAAGGCACAGCTGCCATTTGGACAGGCTGCAAGCTTCCTGCTTTTGGCCTGTTCAAATTCTGTTTTGGAAGTATTGATAGTTTTCTTGCATTTGTTACGGGCTTCAGTATAGCATTGAATGAGGATAGGGTTCTTGATTTGAGCCAGTTGTGGTATGCCTGATTTTTCATTTGCACAGCCTTAGCACATTTTTTGGAGAACCAGGGTTTAGTTAGGGGGATGGCAGGTCTGAGTAGTGTGGAGAATATATGTTTTCATGCCAGTGATCCATTGCACCGAACGCATCACCAAAGTGATGCGTTTAGTGGATATGTTTGCACTGGAAGACTGGAAACAATAGTCTAACCATGGAAATGAAGCATAGTAGTCTCAGAGACCGTCCCATTTAGCACTGTTATAATGCCAAACTATTCGTGTGGGAGTGACTATGTAAGCGTTGTTGCATGGGGGAGGAGATGAGCACTAAGTTGTGGTCTGAATTGCCCAGGGGGCTCACTACATTCACTGCATATTTGGAGGGGTCATTAGTAAGGAAGAGATCTAGGGTATTTGGGGAGTGGTTTGGGTTATCTGGTAATATGGTCGGTTTTTGAACAATTTGTGCGAGGTCATTGGTGACTGCAAATGTTTCAGCATCTCTGCCTGCAGGATCTGTATAGCTGGAGGAGAAAACCCAATTGATGTTATGGACGTTGAAACCGCCCAGGAGGATGATTTTGCTGTTAGGTGAGTGGGACAAAATCAACTTTTAAGGAGAGGAAATGAAAGAGCTCAGAGTGATTGGTGGTATTAGGAGAGCGATAGAGACAGCAGATGAATTTGACTGAGTGGGGGAAGGATATCTTCAGCCAAAGAAGGTCAAGTCAGGTGATTCTAAGTTACTTGCTCTCTGGCAGGGTATGTCAGAGCAGGGGTTGAAAGGAGTTAAATAGTGTATAGTTAGAAAGGTTGAAATGAATAGTGCTGGGGGGGGGGGGGAGTGAGATTTGAGTTTCTGTTAAAAAGAGTAGGTGGGGTTTGGTGGACTGTAGATGGTAGTGGATGCTATTAAGGTTGGAGTTGAGACCACGGATGTTGGTGAAGTGAATATGCAAGGTTCTGTGAGGCACGGATTTGACCCCAAGGGTCTTGTACGTTTCCTATGCAGTGCCTGCATGCTGGTGTCCTTGGTGGCTGCTAGTGGCATCACTTGGTTTTTGTACTAGTTTGGATTGTTTGTAGTCTATCACCCAAATGTTGTATATGTCTATCACCATCCGGTAATGTAAGGAATTTCATTCTATGTTAAAAATCGCTTAGAGGAATAAGAAATTTGTGTATACTGTAAACTAAGGACACTAATAGAGAACTTTTAAGTGAGAATTTGATTGAATTAGTTAACACCCCGTGGAACAAAGAAGAATTGTTGATAAGCAGTATTTCGATTGAGAGTGGCTAGGCTTGACTAATGGAATTTAGAATTAAGATGGTTATTGATAGAGTATTAATGAAAGTGTTCAATGTGTGTTCTGTGAATAACTTGTGAAAGGAATTATATCCTAGTAGTGGTATGCTTACACTTAATCTTATCTTTTTGTAACTGAAGGATTTAGTTTACTCAAATTCATTGTTGTAATTTAGTATGAACCTTAACTTAGAGTGAGTTTTGTTCTATTGAGTATTTGAACTTTCTTAACTTTTCATGCTTTTTTTTTTCTTTTCCAATAAACATGTTTTGTACCTTATACCTGAGTTTAAGCCTGATTACGAATATTGGCAAAATAAATTTTGCCAATATCCAAAAAGGAAATAGTACTGAATTAATATTTAAAAGGCACAACAGTAGATTAGAAAGCAGGCTATTTAGAGGTAGAACAAGGTATAATATGGAGAAAACAATGACATAACAATGGTGCAGCCGGTAGGATGTGATTTAGGGCCCTAGAATTTAAAGTTGACACATCCTTAATCACTATAACATTGGTTTTTGATATCGTATCAGGCAATCAGGAATATATGGGAATAATTTAAGGAAATTATATTGTGTTGAATTGTAAGATGAATGCAGATATGTCCCTACCTACAAGCTCAGAGTTAGATGACGCAGAGTTTTTTAGAATGATTAATCCCCAACAGGTATTCCCTCAGTTTTTGGATGATGAATCTGATGACGTGGTTGCAAGCTTCGAGTACATTGAGGAATTGAGAAGGATTGGTCGGTGGAGTGAATTCCAACTGCTCATTTTGCTATGCAGCAAGCTAGTTGGAAAGGCTAAAACCTATTTTCACTCCTCACTGGTTCTGAAAGAAACCCAGAGTTATGTTAAATTTAAAGAAATCTTTATTTCACAGTTCTCAAGGGTAAAGAATGTGGGACCGAATCGGTGGAAGCTCCAAAGGATGGTACAGAAGGAAAAAGAAAGTGTGTCCAATTACCATAACAGGTTGTTGGATCTTGCCAACACACTAAGTGTTTCGGAAAAAGACAGGCACTACCTAAACTGGGCCGTCTTCCAGCACTTTAGGGTAGGATTGAAACAATATATTAAGGAGACAGCATATGGAAAGGATATATCAAAATTAGAGGAATGTTATAATGTAGTAAAACAGAGGGAGCAACTGCTCGGAGACATTTTTCCCGCATCTACTACCAGCTATATTAACGTAATTAAAGATGCGAATAATTCCAACTATGAGAACAAAACTGAGAAAAAATCTAGCTCATGTAAGGGGAAGAGTAAAGATCAAGGGGACAGTGAGGGAGAAAGAGAAGGGTCAGTCAACACTAATCAAGTGACTGAAAATGAATTGAACAACCATAAACAAGTAGGGCTAACAAACATTGAAGAAGTACGTTCTATAGTTAAACAAGAATTTGAACGACTCCAACAGCCCATAATGGACCGTCTTGATACTGTACTGAAATAGCTGGCGGCAGTCATAGATAAGACTTCAAAATCATCTATTCCTCAACCAGAGAAGACTAATGAATTAATCAGACTAGAAGTAGAAAGACTTCAACAGCTTATGTTGAACTGTCTGGATGATGTAATGCAAAAGTTGCCGGCAGTGATAGAATGGAAACCCGAGGTGTCTCTATCTCAATCACAGAGAAATAATGAGCAAAGAGACGAAAGGGAGCCTCCTAGGTGTTTCAATTGTAACAAGACTGGGCATTTAGCTCGTAATTGTTTTAGTAACAGGAGACCCTCCATGAGAAATAATAGAAATGAGTCAAAGTTTCAGCAAACTCCTCATAATTATGAAAGTAGACAAAGAAATCATGAACAACAAGGAAAGTCAAAAATGATAATTAAGGGTAAGATTCAAGGATCACATTGTGACGTATTGTTAGATACTGGTTCCCAGGCTTCTGTCATAACGGAAGATTATTTTCAAGGAATAAAATCCTGTGTATGGCGAGGCATTTCTAATCTAAGAAGACCGATCAGATTATTGGGGTTATCAACATCTAAAGTTTGTGCAACAAAAAGGGTTAGAGTAAAATTATACTTACCTGAGTTTAATATGTGTGTTTGGCAGGAGTTGTTGGTCCTCCTTAGGACATCTCGCCCACACGTTCAGATAATTTTAGGAACTAACTTTCTAGAGAGGTACAAGTTCTATTGCAACTTCTCTAGAAATGAGATAATCCTAATGGGAAATAAACGGTTTAGTAGAGGGAATGAAAAATTTAAAGGTAGAAATAGAAATGAGAGATCTCGTGAAAAAAGAATGCAGAGAAAAGGGAATGTCGTGCCAACTGATAGAGTTAAAGTGACTCAAGATATTCAGATTGATTCTAATTATCCTTATACTAATTATCCAATCTAACTCTCCAGACTGGATAGTTAGTATAAGGCATCAAGGTAAGGATGGGGCTAACGGGGGTCTGCAATTCATGTACACTAATGCTAGGAGTATTAGGAACAAGAAGGAAGAATTTTTGGCCTTGGTTGGCCCTTCCAGATGACAGGTTATTGGCATTAGTGAAACATGGTTGACTATAGATGATATAGCTAATGGGATTGAATGTGATGGGTATAATGTGTTCAGGAATGACAGGGAGAATAAAATGAGGGGAGGGGCATTGTTGATGATAGCTGATCAGCTGCAGCCAAGGAGAATAGAAGTTGAATTGCAGGATAGAGAAAAGAGCACATTTGAGGCCATTTGGTGTGATATTGTGGCTAGCAGAACAAAATATACAATTGGGTGCTGCTATAGGAAAAGATGGTGGAGATAGTATGCACAAGCAAATAGAAGAAATGAGTGGAAGGAGGGTAATTATTATGGGAGATTTCAACTATGGTAGCATTGATTGGAGTGAGGAGAGGACACACAGGAGGAAGGAATTGGATTTTATGCGGTTATTAAGGGATAACTATCTCTGACAGCATGTAATGGAAAATACTAGGGGTCAGAGAGTGCTTGACCTAGTAATTGCATCTGAGGATTTGGCTGTAACCAATATGACCACATTGCCACCAATCGGTGAGAGTGATCATAGGGTCTTAACTTGGGAGGTGGCTAAAGGTGTGGAATTTACAATTAAGACAGGGTACATGTGGAATTATTGTGCTGGTAAGTATGTCAAGCTTAGGAGTTTGATTGGTTCAGTGCCATGGCATGTACAACTGCAAGTGCTAGAAGTTGATAGTGCATGGGAGGCAGTTAAGAAGTGTTTGCATGAGGCAATGGCTGACTGTATACCTAGAGTCCGAATAATAAATCAAGTAGGGGTTAAGTGGATGAATAATACCATTAAGCTTGAGCTGCAAAAAAAGAAACAACTATTTAGGGAATTTAAGGAGAAAGGTGACCGGCAGGCACATGAACGGTATAAAGTGCAGGCCAGAAGGGTAACGAATATGGTAAGAAAAGCAAAAAAAGGATTATGAAAGAACATTGGCCATGCAGGCTAAAGAGAATCCTAAACAGTTTTTTCGATATGTTGCAAGAAAAGAAAAAAATGTATATGGCAGAATGATTTTAAAGAATGCCGATGGTAGGGAGGTAACCAAATCAGTTGATATAGTTGAGTTACTGAGCGAGCACTTTGCAAGAATATATATCATCCAGGTGGTGACATTACAGAAATGAATGAACCAATAGATTATATGGGAATTGTGGTGAATGAAGTGGAGGTGAGTAGTCTATTGCAAAACCTCAATGTCAATACATCTGTGGGATTGGATGGTATACCAGCTCGTGTCGTACATGAAGCGGCTAAAGAATTGTCAGTAGCCTTGACCATTTTGTTTAATTTGAGTCTCGGGTCTGGGTTAGTCCTGAGGGGATGGAAAGAGGGGAAAATAGTTCCACTGCATAAAGGAGGTTCCAAGATTGCTGTTGTAAATTACTGACCGATCAGCATTCAGGAATCGTTGTCAAAGTCTTGGAGAAATTAGTCAAGAAAAGAATACAGGATTGTGTATTCTTTTCTTGACTAAATTTTCTTGAAAAGAATATGGGGGTCAACATGGTTTTGTGAAGGGTAGATCATGCCTCAGTAACTTGCTCATGTTTTATAACACAGTGATGGCTGAACTGGATAAGGGTAATGGGTTTACAGTAATTCTACTGGACCTTGCCAAGGCCTTTGACAGGATACCACATGGAACTCTAATCAGTAAACTGGAGAAGATGGGGATGGATATAGGGTTGGTGAGATGGATAGGAGGGTGGTTTATTCAGGAGTTGAGTCCAAAAGACTGCTTGTGATGAGTGGTGTGCCGCAGGGTTATGTTCTTGGACCACTACTTTTCAATTTGTTCATCAATGAAAAAGAAAAGGATCTGAGAGGAAGTGTTCACTTGTTTGCTGATGATGCAAAGTTGCAGAGGATGTCAAAATTTTGAAGGATGATTTGGATAGTTTGGAAAACTGGGCTACGGAAAATGGATGTCAATTTAATGTGGCAAAGTGTAAGGTTATGCATTTTGGGGTGAAAAGATTAGCAGCAGTATATCACATTGCTGGAGCTGTACTCCAGGAGATAGATGAGGGTAGGGATTTGCGAGTGTTGGTGGATAGTGCATTGAAGTTTAGGGGGCACATTGCAAAAGTGGCTAAATCAGTTCATCAAATCACTTGGTTGCTGAAAAATACTTTAACATGCAGAGACAAACAGGTTATTGTTCCTCTTTATCGAACCTTGATAAGACCTCGTCTCGACTACTGTGCCCAGATTTGGTCACCTCGGTTTCTTCTTGATGGGGAGGAGGTGGAGAGGATCCAGAGACAAGTGACCAAGATGATAGTAGGTCTGTGGAATGAACCTTATGAGAACAGGTTGAAGATTTGTGGGTTGCAAAAATTGGCTGATAGGCGGAAAAGGGGTGATATGATTGAGACATTCAAATTACTGAAGGGTTTCTATAAGATTAATTCAGAAGATATTTTTGAGAATAGGACTGGTGGTGGGAGGACTAGGGGTCATACATGGAAGCTGGGCAAGAATGTGGTTAGCAGGGGTGTTAGAGCTAGGTTTTTACTTGGAGAGTGGTAAATGAGTGGAATAAGCTGCCAGAGTCTGTTGTGGGTACTATGACCGTGAATGAGTTCAAGGCGATGTATGATAGATACTGTGTCAATGTCGAATAGTTGTTCTTGACATGATGTTAGGGCCTCCCTCGATGAGTCTGCCGACTCCTTGGAGTTGCTCGGAATAATAATAATAATAATTCTGAATTAGCTTCGACTTCAGAAGTGGACAGTCAATCTGAGACTTACCAAATATCAAGCATAAAATTAGCAAATGACCAAGGTGTTACAGAAGAAAATTTAGGGGAGGATTGTTTGAGAACAAACGGGGTAAATTACATTGAGATAATTAATAGATCTAGAAGTTCCTATAACAGACCGAGACAGAACAAGTACAGAAATATGAAGTTAATATACAACATCAGTGGCAGTTTGCTTATGCAAACTTCCTCTGTTTTCTTTTTATCCTTAGAAAAGCTATAAGTGGTTTATTGTGTTGGAATTTAGCAATTGCTACAAAGAGTGCATGCTTACTAACTGATTGTGCAAGCTTTATGAATAAAAATAATGGAGAATTAAGTAGGTCCAAAATGTTAAAAGAACCACCGAATATACATCATGGGAATGAGCAAACTCAGTCATGTCATGAGGAAACAATACAGTCACCTGAGCCGAGATACTCACTGAGGCCAAGAAAGAATGGAAGGTTCATCCCCAGAGAATTGAGGGAGAATCAAAACGAGTTTTTCTTTCAGGATTTAAAATGATAAATATTACTAATTAAGGAGATACCTGCACATCAGCTAATAATTATGAGAAATTTCTTTATGTTATGTGATAATGTGTAGTCCATATGTGGCATGTATTGAAATTTATTCCTGTATAACAAATGAGAAGCAGAGAATTTTGTGTCAGAATAGTAAGAATTATCTACGGGAATTGTTAAGTTATTTGTAAATCCCATTAAGCTGTCTAGTACATTACGAAATTTCCAGAAAGATAATAAGTAGTAATCTGGAATAATCGTGTATAATCCGTTACTAGTCGAGAATAGCGATGGAGGCTGTACCCACGTGGAAAATGACGTCAGAACGACTACCTGGAATAGGGTAACCTAACAGATTAGGGAGAGTGTAGGATCACCCAAGGGACATGAACAATGGGGGTTCATGGGTAAAAAACACATCGAATAGAGGGCGCCTGAAAGGGTGAATAAAAGACTATGGGCGCGATATTACGGGACTTTTTTCTTCTTCGGTTCCCGGATTCCAATTTTAGGAGGTTTGTTGGGGGGGGGGGATTCATGAGAGAGCGGTGGGTTGACTACAGTGATGTCGGACGAGGAGGGCTATTCTTGAGGACTTCCAAGTGTATAATCAGTGGTTTATTGTGGTGAATCTGGTATTTCTCAAGATTCAAACAGTTCCAATGAGCAACTGGAACTGTTTGAATTATATTTTGATGAAAATATAATGAACATTTTTATCATTAGATTTTCATTATTACATTTTAGTTGAGGAAACGAACAACAAAGCTATGCCGTTCACTGCCACTACAACACCCTCAAACGTTTTTCTCATTTTCGTTGGAAAGACACAAACAGCGGTGAACTGAAGGCATTTTTAGTGTTATTACTGCTTCAAGGCATTTGTTCAGAAATCAGAAAATGTTAAAATGGTACTGGTCTAAAAAACGGATGATCGATACACAATTTTTTTCAGAAGTAATGTCTCAATGTTGGTATTCCTTGATAATGAAATTTTTATACTTTGACAAGGATTCTGATTATCCCAATCCAAAATTAAAAAATAGGCTTTTTTGGACTCTCTCAAAAAGAAATTCCAGGAAATATATACACTAGAACAAGATATTTGTGTTGATGAAAGTCTTATTTTTACAAGGTTATTTTCCCAACCGACTTGATTGGAAACAGTACATGCCACTGAAGTACTCTCATTTCAGTTTGAAATGCTTTGAACTTTGTGAATCATCTAGTGGCTACATATATGAACTGATAATTTATTCAGGTACAGACACTCAGGTATGCAGTTTACTGCCTAATGCCGTTGTTACCTTAGCATCTTTGCTACTGAATAAGGGCTACGGCATTACCTTAGATAATTATTTCAACAGTCCCTAGCTTGTAGACTAGCTAGGGACTGTTGAATTAGCAGTTTCATAAACACCAAGAAAACTGATGTTTATGAGACTGCTAAGATGACTCCAAAAAGAAATGCCCGAAGACACCTCAAATTGAATCATCCATGGGAAAAAAATGGAGGATAGAGACAAGGAAAGGACCTGTGAAAAAATCATCTGTGGTATTACAGTACAACACCACCATGGGAGGTGTTGATCGTTTAGACCAGGGCTGTCCAAAACACGGCAAGTGGGCCACATGCAGCCCGTGGTGTGATTTTGTGCGGCCCACCTGTGGGTTTTGATTTTCACAAGAGAAAAAATAAAATAACAATTTGAACCGAATGTGTATTAGATATTTTAATTCTATCACTAATCAATAATCTCGATGTTGCTTATTTTATCTGGTGTTTTTACATCACTATATTATTATTACTATTATTATGGACAGTGATGGACAGTGTAAAAGGACAGAAGGAAATATTATTATTATTACGGACAACTCCAGGGAGTCCATAGACTCATCGAGGGAGGCCCTAACATCATGTCAAGAACAACTATTTGACATTCGCACAGTATCTATCATACTTTGCCTTGAACTCATTTACAGTCATGGCACCAACAACAGACTCTGGCAGCTTATTCCACTCATTCACCACTCTCCAAGTAAAAAACCTAGCTCTAACACCCTTGCTAACCACACTCTTGCCCAGCTTCCATTTATGGCCCCCAGTCCTATTCTCAAAAATATCTTCTGAATTAATCTTATAGAACCTCTTCAGTAATCTGAATGTCTCAATCATATCGCTCCTTTTCTGCCTATCAACCAATTTCTGCAAACCACAAATCTTCAACCTGTTCTCATAAGGTTCATTCCATAGACCTGCTATCATCTTGGTCACTTGTCTCTGGATCCTCTCCACCTCCTCCCCATCAAGAAGAAACCGAGGTGACCAAATCTGGGCACAGTAGTCGAGACGAGGTCTTATCAAGGCTCGGTACAGAGGAACAATAACTTGCTTGTCTCTGCTTGTCAAAGTATTTTTCAGCAACCAAGTGATTTGATGAACTGATTTAGCCACTTTTGCGATGTGCCCCCTAAACTTCAACTCCTTATCCACCAACACTCCCAAATCCCTGACCTCGTCAATCTCCTGGAGTACAGTTCCACCAATGTGATATATTGCTGCTAATCTTTTAACCCCAAAATGCATAACCTTACATTTTGCCACATTAAACTGACATCCATTCTCCTTAGCCCAGCCCTCCAAACTATCCAAATCATCCTGCAAAATTTTGACATCCTGTGCACTCACTATTGCTCTACCCAACTTTGCATCATCAGCAAACAAATGAACACTTCTTCTCAGATCTGGGCACAGTAGTCGAGACGAGGTCTTATCAAGGCTCGGTACAGAGGAACAATAACTTGCTTGTCTCTGCTTGTCAAAGTATTTTTCAGCAACCAAGTGATTTGATGAACTGATTTAGCCACTTTTGCGATGTGCCCCCTAAACTTCAACTCCTTATCCACCAACACTCCCAAATCCCTGACCTCGTCAATCTCCTGGAGTACAGTTCCACCAATGTGATATATTGCTGCTAATCTTTTAACCCCAAAATGCATAACCTTACATTTTGCCACATTAAACTGACATCCATTCTCCTTAGCCCAGCCCTCCAAACTATCCAAATCATCCTGCAAAATTTTGACATCCTGTGCACTCACTATTGCTCTACCCAACTTTGCATCATCAGCAAACAAATGAACACTTCTTCTCAGATCCTTTCCTATATCATTAATGAACAAATTGAACAGTAGTGGTCCAAGAACAGAACCCTTTGGCAGACCACTAGTCACAGGCTGTATTTTGGACTCTACTTCTGAATAAACCACTCTCTGATATCTCTCCATCAACCGTCCTCCTATCCATCTCACCAACCCTATATCCATCCCCATATACTGCAGTTTACTGATTAGAATTCCATGTCGTGTCCTGTCAAAGGCCTTAGCAGGGTCCAGCCACTGTAATCTCATCACCCTTATCCAGTTCAGCCGTCACTGTGTTATAAAACGTGAGCAAGTTACTGAGGCATGATCTACCCTTCACAAAACCATACAGTATCCAATTTTCATCTATCCAATCCTATATTTTCCTCTTGACTATTTTCTCCAAGACCTTGACAATGATTCCTGATATGCTGATCGGTCAGTAATTTACAACAGCAGTCTTCTTGGAACCTCCTTTATGCAGTGGAACTATTTTGCCTCTCTTTCCACCCCCTTGGGACTAACCCAGACCTGAGACTCAAATTAAACAAAACGGTCAAGGTCACTGACAATTCTTTAGCTGCTTCACGTACGACACGAGCTGGTATACCATCCAATCCCACAGATGTATTGACATTGAGGTTTTGTAATAGACTATTCACCTCCACTTCATTCACCACAATTCGCATATAAGCTGTTGATTCTTTCATTCCTGCAATGTCACCACCTGGATGATATACTCTTCCGAAGTGCTCGCTCCCATAATAATTACCCTCCTTCCACTCATTTCTTCTATTTGCTTATGCATATTATCTCCACCATCTATTCCATCACCTGGTCTATAGCAGCACCCAATTGTATATTTTGTTCTGCTAGCCTCAATCTCACACGAAATAGCTTCAAATGTGCTCTTTTCTCTATCCTGAAGTTCAACTTCTATTCTCCTTGGCTGCAGCTCATCAGCTATCATCAATAACACTCCTCCCCCCCATTTTATTCTCCCTGTCACTCCTGAACACACTATACCCCTCACATTCAATCCCACTAGCTATATCATCTTCTGTCAGCCATGTTTCACTAATGCCAATAACCTGTGGCCTGGAAGTGCCAACCAAGGCCAAAAATGCTTCCTTCTTGTTCCTAATACTTCTGGCATTAGTATACATGAATTGCAGCAGCCCATTTGTCCCATCCCTATTTTGATGCCTTATACTAACTATCCCATTCTGATTTGTTTTCCTTCGTACTCGTTCGGGCATATTACACACATTCATACACTCAACTGTCTCCCTAAAGTCTGCATATCTACTTCCCCCCTTAATAACTCTAGTTTCCCTGATTCTGCACATCCACTTCAGTCAACACCTTTTCAAGTCTCCGTAAATCAAATCCATTCAAATGCAAACCATCCATGTTATATAAATCCTTTCACCCATCGAACTCAATCCACATGTCCACAAATTCCACACCACTCCTCCTGCATAATCCGTGCATAAAGTCATTAGCAATTTTAGCCCTCCTTCTATGCTCTTCACTGTCATACCGCAGCAGCACACTCACCATCTTAACTCTCTCTTCTCTTTTGCTACCTCAAGTAATTCTTCAAATTCTCTCTCAAAGCCATTTTGTCTCCTTTTCAAATCATTTGTTCCTGTTATTCCTATCAATTCTTTCAACCTCTGCTTTTGCGCTTTAATAGACTCGCTTACATCCTTAATGTTCGCACCAGGTTGGTACGATTTTGTCAAATTCTCATCTATCACACCTCTTACTAAAGAATCTCCATACAACTCTCGCTCTTTTATTTTGTTTACACTCACGATCATACTCTTATTTTTCTTATCATACTTTTGCCATTTATTAGTTGGTACGCTCAGTAAACATTTTTGCCAACGCTCCAGCTGCTGATTCGCCCTATGTATCGTTCCATGGAACCTCACTCATTGCATTTGTCTCATCATTTTTATTATCCATTAATCCATTCATTCATTCTGTATTTTTACCTTTATTCTCACTTTCAACGCTGCTCTCACAGCTATCTGGTACTACCTTGCAAATATCACTATTCACACCTCTCATATCACTATTTTCTACATTCTGACTTTCAACAACGATATCACTCTGACGACCTGAAACACACTTTAAATCCTCACTTTCTGCACACATTCACTCCACTATCATTGTCTAACCAGACTCCAACCACTCTCCTCAAAGCATACATCTCACAAACAGTACACTGAATAAACTCCTTTATATTAAAATTTTTGAACAAAGATGGCGATCTGGACGCCATTGTATTCCTTCTTATCGGCCCCATGTGCATGCTATTAATCGTATCTATCAAATTACTAATTGAATTAACTCGGAAAACACACAAAAATCACAGACATGCTAAGATATGAAAAGTAAACAATACTACGTAAGATTCAAGCAAATTTACCAATTATTACTTAAAATAATACTTATCTTTTCAGGAGCGCTCTACAAACACTACACACTATGTAGCCATTACACACCATAATAACAATAATAATAACATTAGGTGATTCAAAGAAGCGTTCTTACACCATTTTGTTCTAACACGCATGCTCGAGATGCTCACAGGGAACCTGAGCGCACAATTAGTATTGTTCATTTTTTTTCAGCTATCGAGGTTGTGTCACTGCTACTAATTAAATTACTAGATATGCATTGGATGCGGCCCTTGGTTAAATCTTTTTTTTTTTAATGAGGCTTTAGATTACCTAAGGTTGGAACCCTGATTAAGACCAAATATTTCTGCATAATCCTGCTACCTGGAACAAACAGAGATACTATGTAAAAATATTCAGACACCTTTTACATATACTAAGTGCCTCTGTAGTGCAATAGGAAGAATGATGGTACATTGAGCCCTTCGATTGGAAAAAGCCCGAGTTCGATTCTCATTGTGATGAGAGGAATCTTTATATGGACTTTTTCGATTGAAAGTGAGTTAGCCGATCTCATATGGAGGTAGCAAGGTACCTGGAAACTCAGGTTTTTCATCCTGTGTACGGAGAAATCGGCCATCAGAACACATTCAATTTACAGACAAAAAAATATTCTTGATGGTGGTGGTGATGAACAGTAGATGCATTGATGATAGTTGTGTGTAGTAGGTGAATTAAGTAGTAGGGAAAATGGTGAGATGTGCATGTGTAGCAGAGTGGAGTGAAGTACCCTCCCGTAATGAGTCTTTGGACTCCTTGGAAGTGTCATGTAATAATAATAACAATAATAATATATCTGTGTACAATACTTTTGTACTACACACAAAGTTATTATTATTATTATTTCATGACACCTCCAAGGAGTCTAAAGACTTATCTAGGGAGAATACCTACTGCAAAATCTTGTATAGAAAGAATTTTGTGCAAAATTCTTATATTCCAATTTTACTTGAGAAAGAAAGTCAATGAAAAATACTTGTAGTTAAATTAACAATTTTTCATAAGTGTTTTATGTAATCTGGTAAAATATTAGAATGATTTGCTAAATTATTTAACCACCAATATGTAATCCATAAAAATATTAGAATGAATTGCTAAATTATTTGACCGCCAATATTGTACAAAACAAAGAGAGCCCAGACAGAATTAGAATGTAGACCTGAGGCTATTGCCAGGTGCGAAGGTCAGAGAGTTACGGGGTTTTCCTGCCATGACTCAGTGATTTTGTAGGGGGAAAGGTACCTCTGGTATAGCATCCAGGGAACTCGATCTAAAGAAGTTCTAAGGCCGTCAAGGGAGAATAAAAAGGAGACAAGTGCTCTGCTTTAGGCTTGCTCTGGTCTCTTGGTTCCTGACTTGTTCCGGTGTCGCTTCAAAGTAGGTTCCTGTATCCAGCCGTTCCATGGATGGGGGAAGGATATCCTGCTAGCAGTAGTTCGACGATGATAGGAGATATTTAATGGCGGTGTCGGCCTGTTCCAGAAAGTCCCATCGCGAAGTTCCTTAAGTGATCTCCAGGAATGTTGTATCATCGTTGCTGTGGAATAATGTCTATTTGCAGTTCTAACAGGAAAGAAGAAGGTTATATTCGTGATCTCTAGGATCGTGAATGCCAAACTGGCTGAGAAATGTATCAAATAAGATTAATGTAGTGCTGTTATGGATTGTGAACCTTTGAGCAGGGAATGTTGATTAAATAGTTGCTAGCATAATGTAAAGTTGTGAAGTTGGAAAACCGTACTTCTTAATTATTGCAAGATTGTTATCCACAGAAGTCAGTGTATTTGTTAATGTTAAAAGTGTTGAAGGGAGCTTAAATGTGAAGCTTAGTTAAGCATAATTCTGTTATTGATCTAAGTTAAATTGAGTTCAAGTGTGTGAAACTTGTTTGTGTGAAACTAATCACGTGTCTGACATATAAGTGAACGTAAATATTTGTCTTTGCCTCTAAGCTAAAGGCTAGAAGTGCTCATATAAGTAATTTGAGAACCAGACACGTGAATTGTATTGTTACTTAGATAAATTGATAAGAGCCAGATAATTTTTATGTGTGTGAAATCCTTTTTTCTTTAATTTGTAATTTCCATGTCTTAGTATAAATAAATTGTTTTGTTTGTTAAATAACTTGCCTGATTTTGACTTACCAATGTACTTCTCATAAAAAGATAGAACCTGTGTGTCCTTACTATTGCTCAGTCGTGGCTACTTTTAATTGTAAGTTTTAAACGTTGCTTGATTTAGAGCTGAATTTTAGAGATATTTCCGTGTTCTGCTGAGCATTTCTCTTACATGTTTAGGAAAGACAAACAATTCCTTTGTGCGATCTTTAATGGTGCAGTCGTTACACAAATAAATTTTTAGAGATCAGTGTTAGAGAAATCCAAGCTAGTTAGATAAAGGAATTGACTCCAGCCAGAGGCAATTCCTGAATCTATATTCCACACACGTGAAAGTAGCATAGTTACGACCTTGAGGGGGGGGGGGGGAGATGAAACTGTAGACTAAAGAATTAAAGGTGATAAGACTAGACCAAGCAATGATTACAACTGACAAAAAAAATTTAAGAAGTTTAGATAATAAGATAAGAAATAAAAATAATATTGAGAACTATAACAAAGCAAGTTCAAAAGATACGAAATAAAATTAATTAAATAATAATAAAAAAGTCTTTATTTTTATACATCTACAGCTATCTGTCTCCACCACTATATCAAACCTCTACCACTATCATCATCTACATCAATGCCATCTACTGCTCACCACTAGTATTTTTTGTCTGTAAATTGCATGTGTTCTAAAGGCTGATTTGTCTGTAGGTGGGATGAAAAAACCTGAGTTTCCAGGAGAAAAAACCCTGCTACCTCCATATGAGATTGGCTAACGCACCTTCAATTGAAAAAATCCATATAAAGATTTCTCCCGTCATGATAAGAAGTTAAGTGGTAAGCTTGATCACATAGCTTTTAGGCTGGATCTCATAATTAAGTATTAGGGGAGATGGTAAGATGTGTGTAGCAGAGTGAAGTACCCTCCTGCGATGAGTCTCTGGATTCTTTGGAGGTGTCACGTAATAATAATAATATCTCCGTGTACAATGCTTTTGTACTGCACACAAAGTTAGGTGGTAAGCTTGATCACATAGCTTTTAGGCTGGATCTCAGAGACAAGATCATTGAAATCTACCACACCCCGAGGGCTAACAAGAAATGCAGAAGATCGGCTAAAGGTGAGAACCCAATCAGACTGACATGAAGGCACTTTTCATAATATACCCCCCCCCACCACTGCAAAGCAAGCATATCCAAGAAGAAAATGGACTGTTTATTGCAGATCAGTTTTAGGAAAGAAGGTTTGCAAAAAAATGTGTATGTGATGTCCCAATTGCCAGGTGCTGCACCATTCTTCAAAATCTACCATACTATTTGAAACTCTTGAAGAAATGTCACTGGATGTAGGTTATTAAGTTATTGTTGCATGTATAAAAATCATTTATTAGCTAAATATTCCTTTTTTTTATTGACATTTTTTTCTATAAAAATTATAAATAAATACTTTTTATACCCAGTTAATCGCATAGTCTTGAAATTTGGAAAAAAAAAAAAAAACACCTTGGGGTAAAGTACTTGAAACTGGAACCTAATAGTCAAAGGGTTAAAGAAAAAAATCAAGGAATGGGACACTATATGGGAGACAACATAGTTTTTGTGGTTATGCCTCAGTATCTTACTAACCGTGTATAAGACAGTAACATCTGAGCTGGATAAAGGTAATGAGTATACAGTGATATTTCTGGACTTTGCAAAGACTTTTAACAGGATACTGCATGGAATTCTGATAAATAATTTGCTGCAAATGGAGGATGGATATGAAGTTAGTGATGTGGATAAGAGGGTGGTTAATGGAGAGATACTAGACAGTTTATTTAGGGGTAAAGTCTAATAGAAGGCCTGTGACTAGCACTGTGCTGCAGGGCTCTGTACTCAGATCACTAATACTTAATTTGTACATTAATGATATAAGAAATATTCAGCTGTTTCCTGATAATGCAAAATTGGGTAAAGCAATAGTCAATAAAGATTATGTAAAAATTTTGCAGGGGATTTAAATAGATTAGCAGTATGAACACTGGAGAACAGATATCACTTTTATGTGACAAAGTGTAAGGTTATGCATTCTGGGCGAAAAGATTACCAGCTTTGTATACCACATTGATGGAACTGGAACTCAAAGAACTTGATTAAGCTAGGGATATTTGGGAGTGTTGGTGGATAGGAAGTTGAAGTTTAGAATGCGTACTGAAAAAGTGATTAAAACAGCTCATTGGATTATTTGGTTACAAGCAGAGATAAGAAGGTTATTATACCCATTGGTGCACCCAGGGAGGGGGCCAAGGGGCCCTCCACCCCAAAAAAAAAAAAGAAAAAGGAAAAAAACACTAGGAAAGAAGCACAAGAATTAAGAAATCCCACTGAAGAATATTTCGCTCAGCCACTAGAGGATAACTTATTTGAGTGGCATTTTACTGTATGTGGACCACCTGATTCTGATTTTGATGGAGGAGTATATCATGGCAGAATAGTTTTACCGCCTGAATATCCTATGAAACCTCCAAGTATCATTCTCTTAACACTGTTAAACGGCTCATGAAAGAAGCACAAGAATTAAGAAATTCCACTGAAGAATATTTCGCTCAGCCACTAGAGGATAACTTATTTGAGTGGCATTTTACTGTACGTGGACCACCTGATTCTGATTTTGATGGAGGAGTATATCATGGCAGAATAGTTTTACCGCCTGAATATCCTATGAAACCTCCAAGTATCATTCTCTTAACACTGTTAAAAAAACACTAGGAAAATTTCCAAAAATCTTTTGGAAATTAATTTTTTTTTTTTTTAAATTTATGTTGTGTTGTGTCTTCTATTTCTATGCTACTTATGAATTAGCGGTCACATAAGGTGGCAATACCCTATGGCTCTCGGGAATCCTGGCCGCTGTGAATGCAAGGCGAATGAAGCAGTGCTCGGGCGCTACTTCGTTTGCCCGAGCCAGAGGAGATCACGGATATCATGTATTGGCCATCACTGTAGATGCTCAGTCATAGCTCGTATGCAATGCGTAGTGTGTATTCTCAAATCATCCCCCCCACAAGATTAAATCTTGAGTGCTTGGCCCCCCTCCAAGATTAAATCCTGAGTGCGCCACTGATTATACCTCTTTATAAGGCCTTGATAAGGTACAGTAGTTCAGCTGACTACTGTGCTTTATCAAGTTCTGTGCATTATTAAAAAATCATTACATTTGTATAAAAACTTACTTGGTGCATCTCAAAACTTCCCTCTTCTCTTTCACTTGCTCATCATATGACTTACCTCAAATTTGTGCTGGCTGTCCATTCTTTGACTACGTCAATTAATGTATCTATTCATGGTATACCAAACATTTTTAGAGGAAAAAATGATTGAACATATGACTGAGAACTATCATTTTTGTGCTGTTCATTTTTGTTAAATGGTTTGAGATTAGCAAATTAGTATTTATTCAACACACAGTTTCCCTGGAGAACAGTACATGGTTCTCCAGGGAAAAAGCTAACAGAAAAAGTTCTGGCCTTTTTCAAGTGAATATATAAGATATTTTTGAAATACAAAAAACATCTTATATATTTGCTTTTTATCTTTATGACCACTATGTGAAATTTGGTGGCCATGGTTTAATGCCTTTAACAATTTTTAACTTGACCTCATATTCTTGGTTTGAAAAAGGCATACACAAAATATCTTCAGCACTGTTTCCAATTGTTGTGAAGGATAAAATAAATGTTTTAAAAAAAAAGTACACAGTCATATATTCTTGGTTTGAAAAAGGCATACACAAAATATCTTCAGCACTGTTTCCAATTGTTGCGAAGGATAAAATAAATGTTTTAAAAAAAAGTACACAGTCATATAACAGGAACCAGATATTACAAAATGCACTTTACAACTTGGCCACCAATGATCTACTGAGTTGAACTAAGTCACTTGTGTTGTTAAGTCTGCTTTTAACTCCATGCAAATTTCAGTCAGTGTCAAACATCGACCAAACAGCACCTGCCTATGTGCTGTTTGGTCGATGCTCACTTTTACCCATTAAAAATGCTCATCAGTTCCTTGTCACAGACTTCACATAGTGAACCACATTTCTTCTGTTTCGTATATGATTAGTCAGTGTGTTATTTGTGAGCAATACTTGCATTATCTGATTTAAAGTCAAACCATGAATATCTCGTTACTTGTAACATTTCATGACTGCTTATTAATAACTGCCCAAAAATTATTTTATGAATTTTCCAGGCATGCAGTGCACTCATAGTACATCCTGAATATATGCCCCTAAATCCAGCACACTCAAAAACCCAGATCATCTGCCATCACATGCAATTTTAGATAGTTATCTCTCAGTAGCTGCATAATTCTTGTGTTAATTCTGCATATCCTCCGCGATCGCGCTACCTACATCCCGCTAGAACACGACCCCACAAAAACGTAAGTTAAGAAATTAAAAATCTTACTTAAAAAAGTAACCTCCTGGCCCCCTGACGTCATGAAAAAACTTAAACCTTTCCGCTCCCGTCCCCCCCCGAATATACGGTTTACCAAAAATCCACAAACCTAATTCCCCACTCAGGCCTATAGTAGATGCCACCAATGCACCTTGTTACAGACTGTCTAAACAGCTGGCCAACTCTCTGTCCCCCCTCACTGGAAATTCAGCTTCCTATATAAAAAACTCGACCCACTTTAAAGCCCTCACAGAAAATTTAACCTTGAATAATACAGACATATTAGTAAGCTTTGATATCTCCTCCTTGTTTACCAATATTCCCTTAACTGACACTTTATCTCTCTTAGAAAACGTTTTTCCCTCTGACATCTTAGATCTCTTTTCCTTCGCCATCAACTCTGGGTATTTCTCTTGGAATAAAAAAATCTACAAGCAGTTAGAGGGAACCGCCATGGGTTCCCCCTCTCACCCCCCCTTGCCAATTTCTATATGGAAGATTTCGAAAAACGAGCCATAGACTCAGCCCCACTCAAACCTTCTATCTGGCTAAGATATGTAGATGATGTGTTCTCTATTTGGCCTCATGGCCCAGACACGTTAGACTCCTTCCTCGGTCATCTCAACAGCCTACATCCAAGAATCCAGTTTACTATGGAAAAGGAAAAGAACAATTGTTTACCCTTCCTAGACACCTTAGTCACGCGCCTGCCTAATGATACACTTGCCTTCACTGTATATACAGAAAACCCACACACACAGGCAGATACATTCACAAACTCTCCCACCACCACCCCTCACAACAATATGGCATCATTAAAACCCTTACCAAGAGAGCCCACAATCTTTGTTCCAGTGGAACCGCCCTCACTACTGAGCTTAACCACATACACAGAACTTTCCTCTCCAATGGCTACAGCGAACACAGCATCAAAAAAATAATCAATTCCTCCCCCATTCCCCGTCCCTCTCGTCAACAAGATTTTAAAAATGCCATCACCCTACATCCGTGGCACTTCGGAAAAAATAGCCAAGATACTAAAAAAGTATAACCTACACACAGCATATAAGCTCTACCACAAACCGGCTACCCTTATCCGTTCTACGAAAGATCAGCTCCCTCCTCTCTCTCTGCCTGGAGTTTACAAAGTACCCTGTTCCTGTAAGCTTGCGTACTTTGGACAGACAGGCAGATCAGCATCCATCCGCCTGGAGGAACACAAGTCGTACATCGTTAAACACAACTATGGCCATTCAGGCTTGGCTGACCATGTTTTGGACACCACCCACAGAGTATCATGGAAGAAAACCACCATGCTCCACCACAGCAAATTCAAGAAAGAGAGACTTTTCTTAGAAACAGCAGCAGCTCTCAGAAACCAACCAAATCTTAACAAATACGGTTGCATTAAGCTTCCGAAGATTTGGGAAACAGTCATCACCAGAGGTCCCACCTTACATTCCAGGCCGCCTACTACTGCCCTTAGAGAGCACTCCACCTAGATAGGACTTTAGTGTCACCCATGTGGTTGGGCTTAGTATTGTAAGTTTTTGTGTGCATGTTACATTAATTGTCTTTGTAATCCCCGTAGATGCCCTAGTGACTAGGACGAAATATAGGAAGTATTAAATTCTATTTTAATTCTTTTTGAGTGTTGTAAAAAATCCATTAAACCTCCAACATAATAGCTGCATAAATTCCATTCCCTGCCCTCAGAAACCCTTTCATTCTTTTATATCTCCAAAGTTGAAGTTCCTCTATTATACTTCCTGTGCTCAGTGAACAAACCTGCTGATGCTTGTCTTCTACAGCTCTTTGCAATCCCTAACTAGCAGCAACCAACTATCATTAAAATATCCACACCCATTTCCCCTTCTTGTTCTATCTCTCCTCCCTCAAAATACAATATCTCTTCCAACCTATAACCGTAACTATATCTTCCTGCATCAAACAAATCTTACTGTCTATAATTTTTGGCTAAGTTGAGTTAGTTAATAACAAAAACTCCTCATAGTTTCTGATGCTTCTTGGAATTAGAATACAGAAATACAATATTTCCTTGGACTCACAGGTACCTTTGCATCTTTTAATGACTATCCTATTAATATTTGAGACCTGAGAAACTCCATTCAGTATTCTCTGATCTTTTCCCATTTCCACACACACACCTGCATCTTCCCTCCTAATATTGCTAGCTTTCCTGTTTTTTCATTTCTCTTCTCACCGAACAACTTTTTCCAGATACCTAATTCTAAATCCATACAAGTGCAATCCATCAATCATATAACAAGTCCTTTTATTCATCATACTCCATGCATCCAAAACCTGCACACTGTTCCTCCCACATAATTTATGCATTGACTCATTTGCAATCGTGGCTCTTCTCACTTACTAATAATCATACCTTGGCATCTAACTTACAAACTTTACTCTGTCAATTTTTTTTTTTTTTCTGTTTCTAGTAAATCTTTCATATCTTCTCACATTCCTTGTCTACTACCTTTCACCCTGGTTACTGGAATCAACCCTTTGACCTCTTTGCATTCTGATAGTATCACTCCCATCTCTAAGTTCTGCTCCAAGAAAACATAGTTTCATCATGCATTATCGAGCACATTGCTGAACATGGAATTGCCATACAATAGTCTCTGTTCTCTCCCTCTTTTGCTCTTTCCTTCTCTTGTCTTGTCCCTATTTTCTCTCATCTCTCTTCTGCTGTACATGTGCCAGTGTTTTTCCAATCATTTATACTCATGCTTTATACTGTACAAGATTCTGCATAAGTGCAGTATTTCTTTCACTGTCACTTCTTCTATGTTATCTTTTTTCAAATTCAAGCTTCTATCATTTCATTCACTCGATCAATTCCTCTCTTCATTTTCTAGAATATATTTTATGCCTTTTATCACAAACACCCACATCATATCCCACTTTCTGACTCTTTTGTAACATTTTCAAAACACACTCTCGCCACGCTTCCCACTTTTGATAACAAACACATTACACACATGCACATTGCACCTCGCAAAATTCTTCAGAGTGAGTTCAACGAAAATAATGATATCATGACCACCATTAGCTGCACTACAACAATATTATAGTGCAGCTAATCATAATCATCATTCTTTAAGAATGTCTCATGGAAAAACAATGTAATTAGCATCAATGGAAAAAATCTCAATCACTTATGTTTTACAGATGATATTGTTCTTTCAGAAAAAATTAAAGAAGCTCAGGAAATGCTAAGTGACCTTGATAGCAAAAGCAGTTATAAAGATTCCACTGATAGAGAAAAGCAAGAGAACAAGTTTAAAGATTAATCTAACTAAAACCAAACTGATGACAAATTCAGATCAAACAAACCTAAACAGATAATTATATTGAAATTGTGGAGGACTATATTTATCTTGGTTAATTACTTAGATTTTAGAAAAAACAAGATAAAGAAATAAGTATAAGAATCACACAGGAAATAAAGCATTTTGGCTGTATGAAGATTATCTTGTTAAGAAATTTGCCTATATGTTTAAAAAAAAGCTCTTTAATATATGTATTATTCCAGTGTTTACCTATAGAAGTGAGACATGGGCAACAACTAAAACACATGAAGACAGGTTGTGTGTCCCCCAAAGAGCCTTGAAGAGAAGAAAGCTCCACTTATAAAAAGAGACAGAATAAGAAATATTAGAATTAGAGAGATGATTAAGACTTCACAATATCCTCTATTAGAGTAGAGGATATTGTGAAGTCTTGTAAAGCATGTAAATAGAGATGATCATATTAGTAAACTGCCAGATGAAAGGCAGACAAAATTAAGCATTGAATGGATGCCTAGTGAAGGAAAGGTCACCAAAGAACAAGATGGGGAGGGGATGCTCTACAAAGGTTTGACATGATATAGCAGACAGTGGCTAAAGACAGACAGAACTAGAAAGTTAAGGGGGAGGCCCTATCTCTAGCAGTGGATGGAAAGAGGCTGAAAAAGAAGAAGAATATTATATAACTATATCTGGATTATTACTCTTCACACGTTTGGTTGCATGGATTTCCTGGAGATGGGAAAGTGGTAGAAATGATTCAGAAGCAAGTGATTAAGAAGGTGACTTACCTATGGAATGCTCCATAATGATAAGTTTTGAAAAGTTGTGGTTTAACTTATAAAATTTAATAGATAGGTGGAAAGGAGGGGGGGGATCTGATAGAAACATACAAGACAGTGAGGAGATTTTAGAGAGTAGATGCAGAGAAACTTTTTCAATACAAAAGAGAAGAGAATCATTCCTGGAACTTGTGTAAGAGTGCAGTTTTAACATTTACACTCTCTTTTTGACTAAGAGAGTGTAAATGAGTAATGGACTACCAGAGAAGTTTATGAGTGCTCTGTCAGTAAATAAGTTTAAGGATAGGTATAATAGGTGCTGTGTGAATAATGGTTAGGGTGGTCTCTTGCAATGCCTTTAAGACTTTATCAAGATGTCCCTGTAATAATCATTTCCATGCTTTTAAACATCCCACTAGCAGCAATGTAGCATTTGTTATCATAATCTTTACCTGTGGGATGATTATAAATATAAATTACATGATAACCATAGTAATTAACTTTAATGAAATAAAATTACAGATATTTTGTACTGAAATTAACAGTACATCATCAGTGTGCAGAAACAAGGAACTTAGTTACAGCAATTGAAGGAACTGAATTACAAAGTACATACAGCAGTCAGTGGTTAATCAAAAAACTGTTGCTGCATGCTAGAAATTAGTATTAATAAATAATATTATTAAAAATATTATTAACATGTTCACTGCCAACTACGAGTATACTCGTAGTTGGTATATGAGCCTCACAAGCCAACTACGAATATACTCGTATGTCGATTACTGACCTCCTATGCCAAGCACAAGTTAACCCATAGTATAAGCATGTTAATTTGGATGCTTGGCTTGTGAATAAAGCCAGAGCATGTCTGGGGGCTTGGTAGAAGGAAAATAATTTCAGCAAAAGTATATAATATTATAAGAGGTACTGTTGCGTAAACTGTGTATTTATTAATGCAAATAAAACAATTTTTTTTTACGTTTTTTCAACATACACATGAAATTATATACAATATATCATCATCTGAGTCATTGCCAGAGTCATCTGTAGGATTATAATCATCTTTGGAATTGGAACCAAATAATTCATTCCATTCATCATCGCTCATATTAGCATAAGCTTCTAATTCTTCATCAGTAAGCTTTCTTTTACTGGCCATGGCGTAATTGAAGGTTTTTATTTAGATAATTTTAAATAATTGTAAGACTAGATGCAATAAACCTTACTGCACTGAATACTGAACGTCACTGACTCTGAACTCAAGTTACAGTCATCAGTGCATGTAAGACATAGGTGAGGGGTGATACGAGATCACTTGTAGTTGGCGTATGAAACAAAATTCAGTCTAATAAGCCAGCTACAAAATAACTCGTACTGACCTTGTAGAAGTGAAAGTGCTTGGCGTGCAGTAACAAACTATGCCAGAGGAGCGTGGCAGCAAACGTGTTAAACAACTATTTTTTGATAGTTACATAGGATAAGAATCTCCCAAACTTTTGGGTAAGAGACAATTGTTCCAATTCAGATTTGACCAATGTAAAAGGGCTTTGCAATTTTCTTTGAAAAGGCATTCATATTTAAACCTGCATCTATGGAGAAGATGAGCTTTATCCCACTGGATATTGTGTTTAGTGTCAATACTATGTTGTGCCAGACCAGACTTTTGAAGTTTCATGTACTCAATATAATATTGATGTTCATTAATTCTTTTTTCTATAGAATAAACTATGCTTTGAAGAGAAATTATGAAACTAGAAAATAATATATCGAGTACTGAACCCTGGGCGCTAGTTTCATTAAGAAAAAAAAATAGCAATATATCTATTTCAAAAGCAGATAAAGGAAAAGCGGTAGTGGTAATGGATAGGCTGATTATGAGAGAAAAATAGACTGCCTTTTACATGATATCTCCCACCTATCAAGAAATTAATTATAATCCTACAAAAACGCAAATGAAACAGTTAAATAAGCTGGTTGATGAAGTTGATAGCTGGGATCAAAATACTGTGGACAAATTGCACACTCATTTTGTTAGAACTCCTCGTTTATATGGCCTCCCAAAAATTCATAAAGAAGGTTATCCAGTAAGACCCATCATGAATTATATTGCCTCTCCCACCTACAGAATTGCTAAATTTCCTTGCTTTATTAACTGCCCACATTGGACAATCCAGATCATTCATCAAGAATTCCACACATTATTTTGAAAAAATCAAAAATATTCAAATACAAGTCTGATTTATTAGTCAGCTTTGACATTGTTTCCCTCTTTACCAACATTCCATTTATCTGACACCGTTAATTTACTATATGATGATTATCCTCCTGATATTGTAAAGATTCTTGAATTTGTTATACAATCAGGATATTTCAGCTGAAAAAACAAGTTCTATACACAAGTTGAAGTTGCTGCCATAGGTAGCACCCTCTGTCTCCACCTTTGGCAAACTATTTTTGAACCATCTAGAGCAGTGGTCTCCAAACTTTACGCCGTGAGGGCCACATTGGGTACTTCAGCACTGTTCAGTGGGCCATAGTTAAAAAAAATCTAGAACTTGATATGAATTTTATTGAAAGCAGATAAAAACTCGTTACAGAGTATGTGAGATTAAATTATCGTATATTAATGACAACGAACACTATCAGCAAATTCTCATATTTTTATCACCAATTATAATAAAACCATTAATGTGAATGATGTAACTGGCTTGTGTTTTTAAAATCTTATTAAACTCGGGTTCAAATTTTGAAGTGCTATTTACAAGTAGCGATTTCAAATGTTCATCAGATAAATGTGCCCTGTATTTTGACTTGATAAATTTCATTAAAAAATTTCAGTTAAAAAATTTGTTTGCATAGATATGTTGTCCCAAAAATAGAGATAAATTTACAAGCAAATTTCTTCAAATTTGCTTGTAAAATTTTGTAAAATTCAATTTTTTTTTTTCATTAGTCCATTTTAACCGACCTTTTACAGTCAGAAATACTTGGACTACGTAATTTGGATTAGAGTTAATTTTTGCTATTCGGGAATATATTTTGAACACAATTTTAATTAATGCATTTGAAATCTATCAATACCCCATGTTTTTTTTTGGCGGATTCTTATTGAAAAATTAGTCCAATTGGCGGGCCGGATAAAATCACATCGCAGGCCACATCTGACCTGCGGGCTGTAGTTTGGAGACTCCCCCTGATCTAGAGGATACCTTGTTCTCATCCTTTCATCCCCAACCCTCTCACTGGTTTCATTATGTTGATGATATCTTTGCTATTTGGCCTCATTCTGAAAACGAACTTACCACTTTCATACAATAGATCAATAGCCTTCAGCCATGCATTCAGTTCACCATGGAAAAAGAAAAGGCTGGTAGTTTGCAACTCTTGGACATCTGCCTTACATGCACAGCCTCTGGTAATTTATCAACCAGTGTTTATTAAAAACCTACTTTTACTGGCAGATACATCCATCAAAAGTCTGCTCATCACACCTCTCAAAAAATTGGTGTCATCCAGTCTTTAATTAATAGAACACATAAGGTGTGTTCCTCTCCCTCAAGCTTATAACAAGAAACTTCTCTATTAAAAAGTTAATGGAATGTAATGGGTACAACCCTAATCAAATCCAACAAATAATTGACTCCTATGTTCCAACACCTCAGGATTTTTCAACAGACTGCACGGTTCCAATCCCTTATATTTCTGGCATCTCAGAACCGATTGGTAGAATTTTGAAGAAGTATCATTTCATTCCCACATATTTTCAAATCAACAAAATTTCTCATCTGTTGCCATCTACAAAAGACAAATTGGCACCTCTATCATTAGCTGGCGTTTACCAGATACCGTGTGAATGTAATCTAACGTACTTTGTACAAACAGGCCATTCTGTAGAAAAAAGAATTAATGAACATCAATATTATATCGAATACATGAAACCTCAAAAGTCCGGTCTGGCACAACATAGTATTGACACAAACACAACATCCAGCAGGATAAAGCTCATCTTCTCCATAGAATGCCTTTTCAAAGAAAGTTAAGAAGCTCTTTTACATTGGCCAAATCTGAATCAGAATGATTGTCTCTTTCTCCCAAAAGTTTGGGAGATTCTTATCTTATGTAACCATCAAAAAATAGTTGTTTAATAATATTATTTATTAATACTAATTTCTAGCATGCGGCAACAGTTTTTAATTGGTAAACCACCAACTCCTGTATGTACTTTGTAATCTGGTTCCTTCAATTGCTAGTTTCTACACACTGATGATGTACTGTTAATTTCAGTACAAAATATCTGTACTTTTATTTCAGTAAAGTTAATTACTGTGGTTATCGTGCAATTTATTATTTGCTACTATATTAGAATGATATCAGAATGCCAGCCTGATTTCCAGTGGTTATCTGCTTTCCAATCAGCAGGCTGTAGGTTTGAATCCTCCTGTAAGCATGGATGTTTGTGATTGTCATTAGGTGGGAGATGAATTTCATAGGCCAGAGTTAGACAACTGCTCCAGTTGTTGGAGGATTGAACAAGTTGCATGTTTGGTCTCTAGAGTAGTATTCCTGGATTATGTAAAATACACAATTTACAAGTTTTGTGGGTGGGAGTCACATAAGAAAAATGAATAATATAATTGAAATAATAAGAATACAAAGTAAAAATTATCACTTACCTCATTATCAGATGATAATCCAATTTTTTTTTATCAATTAAGCAGATCAACTTGCATCCAAGTCTTGTTTCTATATACTTCAAAGAAAATGCTTCACTCAGTTGCTGAAAGGAAACAGGTAGTACAGAGCACTTACTTTCATAGTAGATGGATAAATAATACTAAACAAAATAAATGCTATCACACACATATCCTTTAATTATAGTCATCAAATTCCCAATACCCCTAAAGGGTGTACAGAATACTATGATAGTATTACAGAAATTTACATTATTACCAACTTACTATAGACAATTTTCTTCCAAACCAGTATATTATCTGTCAGGTTCAACATTGTAAGGTCTTATTTTTCATCTTCTAAAACACTTTAACTGCTTCACATTGCTAGTTCAGAAGCCTTAAGGTAGCATCACTACCAATGAACTATTCCATCGTCAGGCTAGTCCCCTGACATGGAGAACATGATTCTACTTGTAAGCTGACAGAAAAAGATAATCGGATTGAATCTATGGAAAACGACCATGGAATGGAAAAGGTAAAACAAAAATGGAAACGACAAAATATAATACACATAGCAAACTGGAATGTAAGAGGAATAGCATATAAAGAAATAGAATTAGACCAACTATTAAATGAAAGAAATTTTAAAATAGCAGTAATCACTGAAACAAAAAAGAAATTAAAAGGAACTATGAGAACCAAAAATTTTAATGTGATATACAGTGGAGTTGACAGAGACCAAAGAGCACAAACAGGAGTCATGATTTGGATTCATAACTCCCTTTCAAAACAGTTAAAACATTATAAATTATGGAATGAAAGAATAATCGAAGCTAGAATAAAAATAGATAGAGGCTATTTAACAATAATCGGTTTATATGCCCCAGAAGGAGGAAGAGAACAGAATAATATTGATTTTTATAATCAGCTACAAAACATATATAATAAAATAAATAAAAATGATTATGTGATTTTAGCAGGAGACTTAAATGCAAGAATTGGGAACACGAAAATTAATAATAAAATTGGAATACATGGAGAACATACTCTAAACAGGAATAGTAAAAAATTGATTGACTTTGTAGTTTATAATTTTCTTCCAAATAATGAATTCCTTCTATAAACATAAAGACATACATATACTTGGGCAGCAAGAGGATGGAAATCAATATTAGATTATTTTATATTAAATAAAAATACATCAAAATTTTCACTAGATGTTAGAGTTCACAGAGGATATGAAATAAGCAGTGACCACTTCCTTGTTAAAAAAATTAAGATTACCACCTAAATGGCTACAACAAGAACAGAAAGAAAATTTGAAACATTTGTTTATAAAACTAGACTATTGAATGCCACAAATGTACAATGGCTATATGAACAAAGAATTAACCAATATCTAGATAAAATAAAACAAAATGAAGAAATAGAATGGCTTAATATAAAAATTATACTAAAATGCAGCAGCAAATGAAAGCTTAGGAAAGACCAAAAAATTCAATAAAAGAAAAAAAACTGAAGATCTGGGATGATATAATCAAAGAAATAATTAAAAAGAAAAAAAGAGGCCTATCACAAATGGTTAAGCAGTAAAAGATTGGAAGATGAAATAGAATATAAAAGAATAAGAGCCATAGCTAAAAGAGAAGTCAGAAAAAGACAGAGAATCATGGAACAAATTTGTTTCTAATTTAGAACATGATTTATATAAAATAAGACCCAATATATATAAGATTTTGAAACACTTAAATGCAGATACCAAAGAAAACAGAAAATTAAACACCAAATTGCAATTAGAAGAATTTCCAAATTACTACACAGAATTGTGGACAGACAAATATTTTTAAAAAGACAGCTGGCAAACAATTAACAAAAATGAAAAGGAAATTATTATTATTAATATTATTATTATTATTCAGGCCTCCATGGAGTCAAAAGAGTCATCGTGGATGGTCCTTCCTAAAAAACACAAAGTCTATCATACCACTCCTTGAACTCATTGACCGTTCTCGCACTCACCACTCCATCAGGCAATGCATTCCATGGCTAAACCACTCCTCACCCTCTTACTCACAGTTTCCTTTCGTAACTTCCAGAGATGGCCTCTTGTCATCACTCCTTCCCGCTGTTCAACCAAGTGAAAGAACTCCCCAGTGTCAACTCTGTAACCACCTCTCAACTGTTTAAAAGTCTCAATCATATCACCTCTCCTTCTTCTATCCACCAAACTCTGCAGTCGTCCACATTCCCTCAGCCGATCCTCATAACTATCATTGTACAGTCCTGAAACCATCTTTGTTATCCGTCTTTGTACCCTTTCCACAGTTAATTTATCCCCTTCAAATCCTGGGGACCAAATCTGAGAACAATAGTCCAAGTGTGGTCTGATCAGGGTCTTATACAATGGAATGATAACTGTTTTATCTCTGCAGGTCAGTGTACTTCTCATTATTGCAGCAATCCTCTGTGTTACCTTTGCCACCTTTGCAATGTCCCCTAAATTTCAGGTTTCTATCGATCATCAAACCCAGATCTCGTCTCCCCTACTTCCTCCAGTATAACTCCTCCCATAGAGTATGCAGTGTCCCATCGATGTTTCCCAAACCTCAAGACCTTACATTTTGCTGCAAACCCCATTCATTTGCCCATCTATCCAGCTTATTCAAATCCTCTTGCAGGGCTGTCGCATCTGCACTATTACTAATAATCCTTCCCAGCTTCGCATCATCTGAAAACAACTGAATATCCCCTTGCAATCCACTGACAATGTCATTGATATAAAGGTTAAACAGTATAGGTCCAAGTACTGAGCCCTGTGGTACACCACTTGTAACCCTCTGCTTCCTTGAAACTGCCCCACCATGCACAACTCTCTGATACCTATCGGACAGCCAATCCTGAATCCAGCCCCATGTGCTACAACTTAAATATCAGCTTATCATGTGGCACCCTGTCAAATGCCTTCGCTAAGTCTAAGAAAATGGCAGTATATGCCTTTCCCTCATCCAATGCTCTTGTCACTTTATCATAAAAGGCTAGCATATTGCTAAAACAAGAGCACCCCTTCACAAATCCATGTTGACTCTCACAGATAACATTACCCTCATCTTCCCAATGCTGTATACGGTCCTTCACTACTTTCTCCAAGATCTTACTAACTACTGATGACACACAAACTGGTCTATAATTAGACACTTCCAGTCTGCTACTGCCCTTATGCAATGGCACTATCTTACCTTCCTTCCATTCTATGGGCACCTTTCCAGCAGCCAGACTTTCACTGAAAAGCAAGGTCAAAGGCACTGTCAGTTCCCTAGCACATTCTCTCAAAACTCGTGGTGAAATACCATCCGGTCCCACAGCTTTACTGACATCCAGAGTACTCAATATTTGAAACACACTCTCCTCCTGTACCTCTAAACCTTGAACATGCCCTATCCCTCTAGCATTAAAACTGACTCCTCCAGGATGAAATACTCCAATAAAATGTTCATTGAACAATTCTACCATGTCCTCTGCATCAGTCACTCTATTCCCATTTTTATCCCACAATATCATTCTTCCACAGTCGTTTCTCCTCCTACTAGCCACACATCTAAAAAATTCCCTAGGATTTTCTTTGGATCTTAGGGCTAATCTCCTCTCATATTCCAGTTTCGTCTTCCTTACCATACTAGTCACTCTTCTGGCCTGTGTCTTATACTCTTCATGCATCTTCTCTTCTCCTGTCTCCTTATATCTCTTCCATAGCCTCTTTTTCACATGTAACTCCTGTTTAATATTGTTTGTCATCCACTTTACTCAAAATTGTGTCCTCTTGTTCACTCGTGGTATACAACTTCCCATTGATAATAACTAAATAAGAATTAGAAATCAGCCTGAAAGAAACAAGAAACGGAAAATCACCTGGAGAAGATAAGCTAGGTTCAGAACTATATAAATACGCAGGAACAAGATTCAAAGAAAGACTCTTTTTATTTTTAAATATCATTTATTCAACTGGTATCCCCCAGTAGAATGGAAAAAAGCAATTGTGATTCCTATCTTTAAAAAAGGTAACGGAGATGACCCTAAAAACTGTAGAGGTATCAGTATATTAAATTCCTGTTACAAAATATATAGCAGAATCTTAAATAGCAAACTAATGAAATATTCTGAAAACTTTATTTCAGAAGTACAGAATGGATTTAGAAAAGGAATCATGTATAGACCCAGCGTTTTGCCTAAAATTAATAATAGAGAAAAAAGAGAATACAATTTAGAAACACATATTGCATTTATTGACTTTGAAAAAGCATTGGACAAAGTTAAAAGAATCATATTATTTAACATATTAAAAGAAAGACAAATACCAAATAATATCCTAAAAGCTATTACAAGTATATATGAAAATAATCAAATATAAAGAAGATTAAATGACAAGCTATCATATACAAGGGAGATAAACCAAGGGGTCCGACAGGGATGTCCCCCTCTCAGCAACTCTTTTTAATATTTAATAAAATGAAATAATAATAAAATGGAATAAAAATTTACATCAAGGAATTAAACTTTCCTCTACAGTGAACTTAAACACTCTCCTTTTTGCCGACGACCAAATAATAATTACAAATTCTGAAGATAACTTACAGAAAGGTATTTTAGATCTAAATGAGATAGCCAAAGATTATGGTATGATAATATCAACAGAAAAATCAAAAACTACGGTCTTTAAAGGACAAGATCCAGCAAGAACTAAAATAGTAATAGATAACAAGATCTTAGAACAGGTGAATTCATTTAACTACCTAGGATGTATGATCACATATGAAAATGAAAAAAGATATAAATGTAAAAATTGCAAAATATTTAAAAATAACAGGTGTAATTAACTCTATATTTAAACCAAACCTAGTTCAAAATCAAACCAGACTAAAAGTATACAATACATTAGCCCTACCAGTCTTACAATACATTAGCCCTACCACTGCATGGAAGTGAAATCTAGACAATAAAACAAAAAGACAAACAAAGATTAATAACAGCAGAAATGAAGTTTATGAGAAAAACTGCAAAGTATACCCTATTTGATCACAAAAGAAACGAAGAAATTATGAAAGAATTAAATCAAGAACCAGTAATAGAAAAAATTAAAAAATATGAATATAAATGGATGGAACACGTTCAAAGAATGAAAACAGAAAGATTACCAAAAACAAGCCTCAAAGTACAAGCCATTAGGGAAAAGAAAACCAGGACATCCTCTTAAATGATGACTTCTAAGGCCGGAACAGGCCATGCTAGGCCTAAATCCTTGATACACGTGATGATGATGACATTGTCTTAATTTTGAGCTAACTGTGTCTTTTCATGCCATCACGCAGCTGCTTTTTAGCCTTTCTTTTCCCATTCTGTTTAAACACCCATACCACCTTAGCTCTGCTCACACATTCCTGAATGCTGACAGTGTCAAATCCATTACCAACATCTTAATTTCTAATATTATTCTGCCAATAATGTTATCTGTTCACATATTATTTTTTTTTTTAAAATAGAACTGTCATATCTGTGGCCTCTTCAACTGTTTTATATCTGACACAGAGCTCAGATCCATAAGTTAAAACAGATTTGAACCTGTCTTGCATTGAGTCAGTCTGTTATTTTGTTAAAAGGATTTCTGCAGACTGGTGCTGGATTTATTTAAGAATATATCATCATCTGTATAAAAGCTGAGATCAACACCTCCAATTTTTATATACGAGGACTTTTAGATAAGTCAGTGCAAAGTCTAAGAGATGGTGCCAGCAGTATGCATATAGGATATTTTTTAATTGCTGGCAACTGTTGGAGGATCACACACTAAGTTTCAATCAGATAGATCTATTACTCTGTGTTTGGCATTCATTTCAATCGATCAAGTACCGTGATTTGTGAAAAATTGATGAGAAAGAATTTCATGTAGTGATTAAACATTATTTTTTGAAAAGCAAAATGGCTCAGGAAACCAAAGCTAAGCTTGATAAACATTATGGTGAGTCTGCATCTTCGATTAGAACTGTTTATAAGTGGTTTAATAACTTTCGAAGTGGCTATATGAGCACAAGTAATGCTGAATGTTCTGGATGCCTTGTTTTGGTCACTACTCCAGAAATTATTGAAAAAAATCCATGATATGGTGATGGATGATAGAAGAATGAAGGTGCGTGAAATTGCTAAGGCTGTGGGCATCTCAAATGAACGTGTACATAATATTTTACATGAACACTGGGGGGGGGGATATGTCCACGTTCCCCACCCCCTGTTCCGGACTGGTAGGCTGGTTCTCCTTGAATTCTGATGACGCGACACTCAGGGTAGTCCCTGAGTGTCGAGTCTTCAAAAGGGGGGGGGGGACTCCCCACCGGCGGCAATGCTTGCAATGAGTCTTTGGACTCCTTGAGCATGTTACATAGTAGTTGTTTTATTTATTTAGCACAATTATTTACATATGCACAGTGAACGTCTTAAGCTACATTTCAACGTATTCTTTAACAAAATCTGCAATGAAGTACTGCATACATTTTTCTAATAGTAATTGTTATTTTTCTAATAATAGTAATTGTAACAGTTATTTAATTGAATCAGTAATTAAAAATTTAATTATATCTTAAAATAATTACACATTTAATATTTATTACACAAATAATTAATTCAGTATCCACAATAACCCAGATTTCACTTTAACTATTTATATGTATATATATATATATATAATAAATTTTTTAACTTAGGGATATTGTATATTAGGATAACCAAGTAATTTTAGAAACTTGGTTATTTTAACTCCTAATCCCAGGTATGCAAACAATTAAGTTTGCGCCTGAAACAAAGTTCAAGTCTAAAGATGGTACAACACCAGGGCAACTCATTGTAAAGGTGGGTAAAGCTCTGATCACTATTCTTAGTATTTTCCCATAATGTAAAGCACATCTCACTAGAAGATGTATACTGCAATGCATTATGGGCAGGGTCACTACCCAGACCAGTTTCAACCTTTTTTGAGGTCTCCTCAGTGAGTAGCTAGACCCTAAATACCAAGGTTTTAGTAATACAGAGCCTTATCACCTTTACCTATAGAAGTTGCAACAAGGTGTTTTTATTTTTAATAAAAATCTCTGGAGGAGATATAGATGTAATAAATTTTTTAACTTGGGGATATTGTATATTAGGATAACCAAGTAATTTTATAAACGTGGTTATTTTAACTCCTAATCCCAAGTATGCAAACAATTAAGTTTGCATATGTATATATATACATATATATATATACACATATGCAGGTCGTTTCAAAAGGCAGTAGGTATACAACTTTGAATGACAATAGAAAGTCAATAGCAATAGATGAACAATTTTTATTACCATAAAAATTGTTCATCTACAATTCTGTAATTCCAGTAATTCTGCAGATGTCCCATCTGTAATCAATTTCCTGCCACATGCGAAGAGCATATTTGGCATAACTTCAACAATGACAGCAATAATTCTGGAACGCAGCTCATCCAATTTGGCTGGTAGTGGTGGTATAAACACTCGATCTTTTGCAAAGACCCACAAGAAAAAATTGAATGTTGTAAAGTTGGGGGAACGCAGTGGGCATGCTACAGGCACCCCTCTACCAATCCATCTGCCTGAAAAACAGGTGTTGAGGTACAACCTTTCAGGTAATAAGGAGGAGCTCAGTCTGGAAATGTAAGCATCCATTGTGATCATCTTTGTCTAATTGTGGTATTAATTACCCTTGTAGCATGCCCAGATACACACCACCAGTAACGGTAGACTCAACAAAAAAAAAAAGAAAGGGTCTGTATACTTCCTTCTTGCTTATGGTGCAAAAAAAGTTAGCCTTTGGGGTGGCGCAAACATGTTCTATGATGACATGAGGATTTTCGCTTCCCCAAATTCTGCAGTTGCGAGTGTTTACTTGCCCAATTACATGAAAAGTGCACTCATCACTGAAGATCGTGTCCAAAAAATCCTCATTTTGTTCTATCCTACTGATAATTTCTGTGCAGAAATCTTGATGTATCTTCTTATCATCTTTCTTCAAATGTCATCATCAAATTCCTGCCATGTACCCTCAAGGGGTGTACAGGATATGACAGTACTACATGAAAAAATTACATCATTACTAACTTCCTATCTACAATTTTCCTCCAAATCATTCTGTTACTTGTCAAGACTCCAACATTATCAGATCTTATATTTCTATCGTCTAAGGCACTTTGTACCGCATCAATCCACCTATATCTTGGTCTTCCTCTGGGTCGTTTTCCTGCCAACCTGACAGAGGACACTTGTTTTGCTAATCTTTCCTCTCCCATTCTATTTAAGTGACCATACCACCTGAGATTAGCTCTGCTAATGCATTCCTGGATGCTGACAATGTCAAGTTCTTTCCTAATATCCTCATTTTTAATATGATATTGCCATTGATGCCATCTGTTCACGCCTCTAATCTTTCTCAGGACTCTCATATCTGCGGTCTCTAGTCTTTGGTCAAGTGTTTTACTTCTGACCCAGCTCTCAGATCCATAAGTTAAAACTGGTTTGAACACTGTCTTATATACAGCTAATTTAGTGTTCCAACTAATTTCTCTCTTATTCCATATGAATTTATTCAATTGACTTCCCATCATACCAGCTTTGCTGATTCTGTTGTCTATTTCTATATTTAATTTACCATCTTCAGTAAAAATCGTGCCTAAGTAGCTGAAATGTTTTACTTGTTCCACAGGTTCTCCATTCACAACACAGTTGACATTTTCAATGATTCTGCCTATTTTCATTGTCTTTGTCTTTTTATTGCTGACCTTCATACCATATCTATTACAACAGCAATTGAATTTAGTCAGAGAATCTTGCAGACTTGTAACAGATTTATTTAGAAGTATAACATCATCCGCATAAAGCAAAGAGCTGACATTAACATCTCCAATTTTGATATTCAGGTTTAATACCACTTTCCTTCATAATGTGATCCATATAGATAATGAATAACACAGGGGGTAATGTACATCCTTGTCTCACACCAGATTTAACATTAAACCATCTTCCTGTACTTCCTTCAATTCTAACCTGCTGACTTATAACTCAAATAAAGACTAAGTATTGCTTGATATAATGCCGCACTGACACCATATAACTGCAGCGTACTGAATAGTTTCTCTCTTGGCACCTTGTCATATGCCTTTTCCAAATCGACAAAACTTAAATACAGATCTTTGTTATATTCCCATGCTTTCTCGACTATTTGTCGTAAAGTGAAGATCTGATCCTGATAGCCTCTATTTGGCCTGAATCCAGCTTGTTCTTCACCAAGCTTTTCTTCCACAATTCTTCTCAACCGTTTCTCAAGTATACTTGCATAGATCTTGCCAGGAACACTCAGTAGGGAAATACCTCTGTAATTCTCACATTCAGTTTTATTTCCCTTTTTATGTATGGGTATTATGAGAGCTCTACTCCAATCATCAGGAATTAGTCCCTCTGTCCAGGCTTTCTGAACTATGCAGTGCAGCCACTGTAAGACTTTTATACCACCATACTTCAGCATTTCTGGTCGAATATCATCTACTCCTGCTGCCTTTCCACATTTCAAGCCTTTGATGGCTTTTTCTACTTCAAGTATGGATAAGTATGGACTGCATGCCTGGTCAGTGTTTTTTATCACTGTGCTGTCATCACTGCTTGTTTCATTTAGCAGTTTTTCAAAGTAATTACTCCATACTTCAAGGATATCTTTTTCTACCGTTTTCATGTCACCTTTATCATCTCTAACTCCTTTTACAGCACTCTTTCCTCCATTCCTTAGCTTCTTCAACAACCTCCAGAATATTTTGCCACCTTCTTGATATTTATTTTCTAAATTCTTGCCAAAGTCCTCCCATGACTTTTGTTTAGCTAGTTTTACACACTGTTTAGCTTTCTTACATTTGTCTCTGCATTCTGTAAGAGTAAAAGCTGACTTATTTGCGAGAAACATTTGATATGCTTTCTTCTTTTCCTTCACCACCTCTTTAACTTCCTGTGTCCACCAGGGAGTTCTGATTTTTTTATCCTTGCACACAACCTCACCACATGCTTCTCTGGCATAATCAATCAATGTTTTCTTCAGAGTTTGCCACTGAATCTCCAAGGTTTGATTCCTTTTCTCAAACTCTTTCATTTTCTTTTCAATAATCTTTCTGTATTTTAGTCTACAGTTCACATCTGAGAGCTGCTCAACTTTTATTCGCTTTAAAACTTTCTTACATGTTATTCTTTTCAATATATGAAATTCAATTTTATCCTGCTCAAGACTAAACAGTGATCACTTCCAATTTCAAATCCTCTGTACACTCTGGTGTCCTGCACCAGGGAGAAAACATCACTATCAACAATAACATAGTCAATGAGACTTTTCTTATTCCTAGCCTCTTCTCTCCATGTGAATTTGTGCACATTTTTATGTTGGAACATGGTGTTAGTAATAACCAGTCCATGTCCTGAGCAGAAATCCAACAGATATTTGCCATTATTATTAGCTTTGCTCTTTTCTCCAAATTTTCCCAAAATATTTTTGTATGTCTCACAATCATTTCCTACTCTGCTATTTAGATCCCCAACAAGGACCAACTTTTCCTTTTTCATTGTGTCAGTTGCTTTTTCTAAAGCGTCAAAAAATTCCTCCACTTCTACCTTAGTAGAACCTTCTGTGGGACAATAGGCACAAAGAAGTCTCATTGTCCAGTTCCCTATTCTCATATTTGCCCACATTACTCTACTTGAGACTGACTGCCATTCAAGAAGATTAGCCTCGTATTTTGTGTTGAATACTATGGCTACTCCTTCTTTTCCTTGATTGTCATTGCCTGAATATAACATTTTGTATTTATTGCTCAGAAAGATCTCACCAGTTTTGGTCTTTTTTGTTTCAGTCACCCCTATTATGTCGATATGGTACTTATCTAATTCCTCAGCTAGCTCCATTTCTTTGCCATTCAGGCTTCTTACGTTGATAGTACCCATCTTTAACTCTGGTGATGTTGAGTTGGGATTTGTTTTCAGATTGGTTCTTCAAATGTCATACAAGGGTAAATTTGTAGGGCCTTAAATGTAGATGCTGTCATAAAACATGGAATTCCAATTTGACGGGACACCTGTCTAATCGACTTTCCAGGGCTTCGCTAGAAACTTTCATGAACTTCTTCCACAGTATCGGCAGCATGTGGCCTCCTGTTGACCTTGGATGACACACAAAACAGCCTGTTTCCACAAAATTCTTCTGGCATATATAGATCGTGTGCCTACTACGAGGTTCTATGCCATATTGCATGCAGAAATTCCTCTGAAATTGTGTTACAGACTTTGTTTTCTCAAATCAAAACATACAATGTGCTCACTCTTGATGGACCTGTGTTTCACTCAGGATTTCCCTATGAGTGCAGGTCACAAAGATGCCTCCAACGATCTCGAGCCTCTCTCTCTCTCCCATGTTATACCCATAGATTTCAATAGTGGATCTTCCAATCTTGTAGGTGGTCTTCCTGGTTTTCTCTTTATTCTTGGTTGCCAGTTGAGTATTCTATATGGCATCTGTTATTCCTGAGTCTGGCTATGTGACCTGCCCATTTCATCTTGCTTTCATATACTGAAGTTACATCTTTTATGCCTGATCTCTTTCTTAGTTCCGTGTTTCTAATATGTTCCATTTTGCTGATGTTACAAATCCTACTTTCTATTGCACACCGAGTTGTTCTGAGTCTCGTCTTCTTTTCTTGTCATATTCCATGTTTCTGATCCATATGAGTGATGGAAGAATGTCACTATTAAATAGTTTTGCCTTCGCAGAGATGTCAAAATTTGGATCAGTAAGTGTTTCTTTTAGTCTGTTGAATGATAGCCATGCAGCTTTCTTTCTTTTTGCTAGTTCTTCAGATAAATCGTTATTCATTTTTATTGTTTGTCCTAAGTAATTTTGTAGGAGTCAACTTGTTCTATAGGGATGTTATTAATACATAGGTGACTGTCACTTGTGTAGATGTTTTTGATGCATTGTTTTTTTCTAGATTCATTTCTAAGCCTATCTTACTGCTGTTTATGTATATTTTTTCACCCATTTCTTCTAGGTCTTTGGGGTTGTGGGATATCAGTACTAGATCATTGTCAAACATAAGGATTTGTAGCTTTACACTATCTATGCTTATTCCTCCATTTAAGTTTATTTTTTTTCAGAATGTATTCTAAAGTGCTGGTAAATAGATTTGGGGAGATCACATCACCTTGGCTGATCCCTCCCTTTATATCTATAAGTTGATCAAATAAGGTTATTTGTGTGGTCAGATTTTTGTTAATTTCTTTTATCATGTAGATGTAAGTAGGGTCCACATATATTTCCAGTAAAGCACTGGTGACTACATTGTGTTCTATTGTATCAAATGCTTTTTTAAAATCAATAAAAAGGAAAGAGAGGGATTAGGTATTCTCTGCATTTTTCTGTTAGTTGTGAAATGACCTGGATATGAGCTATTGTGGAGAAGCATCTCCTGAATCTACTGCTCTCTACTGGAGTTGTCTTCAAGAGTGTTTTAGATTCTGTTCAGTATTACTCTGTTCATGATTTTATATATGTGAGAGAGTAGACAGATTGGACAATGGTGTGATGTTTCATGCTATCTAATGTTGTCATTTGGTAATAAAGTTATGTGACCAAAAATGTATACGTTTCAGTACATTATGACACTCACTCAGCCTTTGTATATCTTCCGAGTTAATTTCTGTTCTCCTGCAAAGTTTTCTAAACCTTTATAAAACACTGTGTGTGTGTGTGTGTGTGTATATGAAAAAAAAATTGTTTATTGTTGAAACTTGTCTCCGTTTAATGCCAGGAAAGCGTATTAAAAATCATAAGTGTGTTAATCTCAAGCTGAGCATTTTATTTTTTGGTGAGTTAGATACAATATGTAATGCTTTTTTTTTTTATGTGAAAAATTTATTTTTATAGTAATGGCCACTTAGAGTGCTTTTGCGATACGGTTGAAAACGAAATTAGTGAATTAATTGGTGGGGAAACAGATTTAAATGAGGAGGAACTGGTACAATTAATAGATGACGTCGAAATGAGGAAAGTTCTGTTGAAGATTCTGATTGCGATGAATCCGTTAATGAAATTAGCAGAAGGATTGAACTTCGCAAGAAAGTTATTTTATGGATAATGATTTCTCAATGGAGCGCTCTGGAAAATTCACGAGACAATTGGATATTTGTTTAGCTCCGTATTATGAACTTAATAAAAAATTACAGCATAGTGGTAAGCAAGGTCTTATTACTGACTTCTCGATAACTAAACCAGCCGAAGTATGCAATGAGAATTATGCTAATGATGTCCAAGAGATTTCAAGTGATGATAACTTCCGGCCACTTGTAAATAAAGAACATCTACGAAATGTTAGTTTTGAAGACAGTGATGATGATTAAATTATGCACTTTATTTAACTTGCCTAAAACATTTTATGCATTATAAGCAATGAAGTTTACGTACAATTTATATTTTTATAACGTACACGATGTATTTTGTTTCATAGTTTATATACGTTTTCTTAACTTACATGAATTACTTGAATTAAATAAAAATATATTTTTGTTGGATATGTCATTGTTTATATAATCTTAAAAAAAAAAAAAAAACGATTTCGGAACCTAACCCTACTTTTTCTATGTGATCTGAGTCTCACAACGCGATTTATATAACACGGCATTTCTATGGAACCTAACATCCACGTTATATGAAGGTTACCTGTATATATATGTATATGTGTGTGTGTGTGTGTGTGTGTATATATATATATATATTTTTTTCTTGTTAGCATATAGAAGTGCATGCACACCCATCCATACTGTGTGAACTTTCATCTTCTTTGAGCAGGGAGAAGAGATGATTGGTTGGTGGGTTGATTTAGATTTATAGCTGAAACAACTCAGGCCATAAAGCCAGTATATCGTCAATTCATGTAAAATATCATACTGTTTGTGTTCTAATGGCCAGTTTGTTTCGTGTGATGACAAACCTGGATTTCCAGGAAGAAAACCCTGTCAAGTCTATATGACACCAATTAACTCACTTTCAGTTGAAAAGTCCTGATAAAGGTTCTTCATGTCAATCCCATGGAGATGGGATTCATATCCAGTCTTTCTAACCAAAGGGCATTGTTGAGGAGGTGCTGGACAAGCAATGTTTTCATCCTATTAGTAGTACAAGAGAAAAATTGTTTTTTGGAGTAACATCCCACTAAGTTTCCATCTTGCTATAAAATCTATATAGTGCCACTTTTAACTCCCTGTAGATCCCTAGTTTCTGTTATCAAATGGCAATTTGTTGATTATGTAGCAATTATTATAATTGTCACGTGATATAGTGTGTTGACTGCAGTCTGGTATCAGATACATTGGATTATTCTGTAGTTAGGACTGAAGTAGTGTTTTAGCATGACTGTGTGATGGCATTAGTGTTCCTACCTTAAATATTTTGTGTTCTGTCATTATGGCCTGTAAGAATGTGGAATCTTCTTTGTTCCCAGAAGATCAGTTTCACCATTTTATGTTGAAATGTTTGTAATCTCTGCAGCATATGTATGTTGTAATTGCATATTTTAAGATGTTTTCATATAATGACCTTACAGATTAGTATTGTTATGTATGAGGGAGCAATGTCTTTTAATTGGTATAGTTTGCTTGCTATTATCTGGAGTTTGTTGAACAGATAATTTATATGGCTAATCCAGTTTAGATTAGCGTTGAACTAAAGGGTACTACAATAGCTTCATTCCAATCACCTAAAATTTAAACTTCTAACCAGGCATTCTGAATTATGCAGAGTACACCCACCGTAAAAGTTTTATAACCTCTATATTTCAGTTTCTGGTAAAATATCATACTACTAATAGCTGCCTTTCCAGATTTAAGGTTTCTGATAACTCTTCTAACTCAAATATTGTTATCTAGTCCTGAATATATTTCTCTTCAATATTTCCTACTGCTGTTTTCCACACTTCTTTCATTTAAATCTTTCAAAGTGACTCTTCCAGACATCTCGACTATCTTTATCTTCGGTCTTTCCATCACCTTTATTATTTCTGATTTCTTTTACAGTACTCTTTCTTCCATTTCTAAGCTTCTTCAATACCCTTCAGAACATTCTGCCACCTTCATGATATTAATCTTCCTACCAAAGTAAGCCTTCCCATGAATTTTGTTTAGTTAGTTTTAAAGACTGATTTATTTTCTTACATTTTTCTGTGTAGTCTCTCAGAGTACATGCTAGCTTGCTTACTACAAACTTACAATAAGCTTTTCTTCTTTTTCAAGACAGCTTCCTTAACTTCCTGCATCCACCATGAAGTTCTGATTTTTTTTTAATTTCACAACATCTCCTTGGCTGAATCATTCAATATTTTCTTTAGAATCCAGCTATCCAATGATTGGTTCTTGTTTTCACAGTCTTAAATAATATTTGTATATTTAAAGTCTACAGTTCACCCTCTACAAGCTGCTTGTCTGAGTCTTTTTAAAACTTTTAAATATTTTACAAGAAATTAATTTTTTCCTGCTCAAAACTAAATGTGATCATTCCTATTTCAAATCTTCTGTATAATTCTTGTGTTGTGAACCAGCATGAAGATATCATTCTCAACAATAAAGTAATCAGTGAGACTTTTTTTATTTCTTGTATCTTCTTTCCATGTATATTTATGATTAGCTTCGCTACTAAATTATATATAGTGGTATCTCGCTAATCCGAACCTCTTTAGTCCAAACCCTCCAGTAATCTGAACTGTGGTTTGAAAGAAAAAAGTTTTATTTATTACGTATTATTATTTTGTGTACTATTATTTTTATTTAATAATTATTATTTATTTTATTATTATTACGGTATAGTATTTTTTTTCATACTGTCAATTGTACGGTTATACTGTAGGTCTATTTTGATTTATTGTGTGTTCACATTTGCCCGGGAAGCCATCGAACCTGAAGCATCGAACCTTTAAACGCTAGTTATTGTTGTCTCTTGGGGGAAAATTCGCTAATCCGAATGAACATGGTTTTTTTTTTAGTCCGGATTAGTGAGATACCACTGTATTGGATTTTATCCTTTATCAAAGTGTAAGCAAACAAAGTTTGAGCCTGAAGTACTTTCAAGACTGGGGCAACTCTTGGTAAAGGTGATATAAGTTCTCATCACTTTCCTTAGTATCCTCCCAGACCGGTTTCGACCTTTATTGAGGTCTCATCAGTGGGAGCCAGAACCCAGAGGTGGTGTTACTAAAAGTCATAATTACCTATACGAGTTGCCAAAGGGTCACACCCAATTATTAAAATTCTCTGGATTAAAGATAAGTTTATGGAAGTTTTTTCACTTGGCTATGCTACTAATTATATATCGGGTTTTATCCTTTATCCAAGTGTAAGCAAACAAAGTTTGCACCTGAAGTACTTTCAAGACTGGGGCAACCTGTGGTAAAGGTGGTATAAGTTCTCATCACTTTCCTTAGTATCTCCCATAATGCAAAGCACATCTCCTTGCAGACTTTTCCATTACTTCCACCTTAGTATCACCACCTCTGGATCTCATTGATGAGACCTTAATAAAGTTCGAAACCAGTCTGGGTAGTGGCCCCTTCCCTTAATGCATAGCATTATACATGTCTGCAAGGAAATGTGCTTTGAATTATGGGAGATACTAAGGTAAGTGATGAGAACTTATACCACCTTTACCACGAGTTGCCCCAGTTCTGAAAGTACTTCAGGTACAAACTTTGTTTGCTTACACTTGGATAAAGGATAAAACCCAATATATAATTAGTAGCATAGCCAAGTGAAAAAACTTCCATAAACTTATCTCTAATCCAGAGAATTTTAAAAGAAATATCACTGTTTTTTTCATGAGTTATGCAAATACAGCAGTGCATTTTTTTTTGCATTATTTATATTCCTAATTGAAAAACATGTTGCAAGAAAGACAATGTGCAGTATTTGCTCTAAACTATTTGCTGTAACTTTTCCACTGTCATGGGGAAGGAAACAAATAGATATGTCCTATTGCAGTATGGACATGTATACTGAATGCCTAACTGAAAGGCTTCTGCCAATTCTCAAAAATGACATGATAGACAACTCATTTTAGGCAGACGAGAATGATAAAGCATATATAATGTCTATGGAAAAAAAAAAAAAATAGCCACTAATATGAACTAAAAATTATATATATATATATATATATATATATATATAAAACACATATTTCTGTTTATTTTTTTACCACACAAAAATTTACTACTCTCACAAATGAGGTGGTGCACCAAAATCCTAAGAGTTACGGAAAAGCACAATCCACTTAATAGCTGACAATTCTTCCCATCTCTGTCTCTTATAGATTCCCACTAGTCATTTTCTCTAAGTATTTCATCTCTGCATTATGATTTTTATAAGCATTGCTCTACCAAACTACACAGTTCAACTCCAAACATATTGAACCAACCTCTCACAACCCTCCTTCACATCATCTACCTCTGTTCCATGGAACAGCCTTCTTCATACTGTTATTTTTCCCAATGAGTTCAATCCTAGTTTGTGAAAACTTGTTAACAGATCCTTTCTTTTCGACCACTTGTCCACACACAGAACTGTTGTGTTATATGTTTTCTGACCCATCATATATGGAGTTAAAAAAATTAGAGCAATCTCTGGCTCTGATGCTACATGAAAGGGATGAGAACAAATACCAAGGCATAGGATGGGAACTGGTGTATCTTTGGTTGTGTGTGGCTATAATGCTAAAAAATTGTATTTTTCTTTTGTATTTTACCCAGATCTAGAAACAAAATTTTTTAAAAATTATCGTTCAATTAAAGAAATAATTCTTTAATGTGAAACTCAATGAGAGGTTGAAACCTATTCCACACTAATAATGTAGATGGTTTAAAAGTTGAGTAATCCAGAAATCCAGTTCTAGCAACCACACATGAAACTTTTTTCAAGCAACTTCAGCTTCTAATAAGCAGGATCACGGTCCCACACTAGTGAAATTCATCTACCACATACAGACATCTACAAACATTTTGCTGAATGGAACTAGAAATCACTGATTGGAGAGCAGAAGCACTATCTATTCCAAGATACTTCATCTGCTAGTGGCTAAAATTTTACATGGATGGAAGTATTAGTTGACATACTCTACAACAGAGAAAAATTTGAGATCAGGTTTCCACATGATAACAGTAAAGATTTCCCTTATAAGAAACAGTCTAATAAGCAAAAATCTATTTGAACAGTGACAGCATTATTGATTTTATTTCAATTTTTAAATAACAAAATGAAATAATCAATTTTGTTCTGACATATAAGAAGACTGTCAAAAATGTGGAGTGATAATCCCTTTATTTTTATGTGGCTCTGACCCATAAAAGTTTGTAAACCTACAGCTCATTAGTACAATGGGTGGACTAAGGATTTTTTAATTCTGTTTTTCTTTCTTCTTTTTTTTTTTTTTTTTTTTTTTTTTTTTTTTTAACCTGGTCTGGAAACTCTGCTCTAGATAACAAACATCAAACTTTTTTCAAGCTACTTCAGGTAGAAATGTTATCGCATTGGACAGTGAAAATTACTTGCCACCTAAACAATCATATACATCCATACCCACTATAGGATTTTTATTATTACTTGGCAACCTGCAGGGAGTCAACAGACTCATCGTGGAAGGCCCACTCAAACCAGCAACATTTCTATTATAATGAGCTATTATTTATACTACCTGCACTCAGGCAATCCATTCCGCTCACTAACAACTCTCCATGTCAAAAATCTACTCCTTACACCCTTCTTCACCACATCTTTATACAACTTCCAGGGATGACCTCTTGTTCTTCTCATCTTAACATCTACTCTTTTTATAATTTCTTCTGTATTAATCTGATAGAATCCCTTAACTAACTTGAAGGTCTCTATCATATCTCCTCTTTTCTTCCTATCCACCAACCTCTGTAATCTACATTCTCTCAAATGTTCTTCATAACCAACACTCCAGATTCCTGATATCATTTTGATTATTCATCTTTGGATCCTCTCATGTTTCCACATTACAATGAAAACTAGGCGGCCAAATCTGAGCACAATAGACCATATGTGGTCTGACCAATGCCTTATATAGAGGCACCACTACAGCCTCCTTATCTCTACATGTCGATGCATGTAGGATAAAGAGACTTTTTATCATAGTAGCAATATGATGCTCCTCAAGGGCTCACTTTAGTGAGTACAGGCGTGGCAAACCCGAGTTACCTGATACTGGACTATGCCTTACTTCATGTAATATACATCTGTAGAGTGGTCCTTCCCTTTTTTCTTTCCTTCTTGCTCCTTCAGCTCAGACAAGAAGCTTTCTTGGTTACAACCCCATTAATGATAGGATACTTTCTATTAGACTTAAGGCTCAGCCTACCAATGTATCAATCGTGGTAGTTTATGCACCCTACACGGATAGGCCTGATGAAGAGAGTAAGGAATTCTACGAAAACTTACAGACTGTTTTGGACTGCCTACCAAGGATAGACATACATCTTTACATCTTAGGGGACTTAAATGCAAAAGTGGGAAAGAGTATGAGAGCTGGGCCAGAGTGTGGTATGTTTGCTCTGGGAGAACAAAACAACCGTGTGGAAAGACTGCTGGAATTTGCCCATTGCTAACAGATTAGTTATTAGCAATACCTGCTTCCAGAAAGACCCATGATGGACCTATAGTTGGATATCTATATTGATAAGTCAGAGCCCCATACTGATTACATCCTGGCTCTCTAGCAGTGGAAGACAAGCATCTCTGATGTGCATACTTGTCCTGGAGCAGATCATTGTACAGACCATCAGCTAGTAAGAGCCAAAGTAAGACTAAAACTCCGAAAACTTCCAAGTCAGGCACATCCCACTAGACTGAATATTAGAGTAATTCCTAGTGGATTCAAAGAAGAAACATAAACTCGGTTGGATGATTTTTTGGAGACCAATGAGGAGAACTCACTAGAAATGATTTGGGAAGGAGTCAAAGTGATAATACAGGATACAGCCAAGAAGTATCTTGGCCCAATAAGAAGAACCAAGAGACCCATGGATATCGTATTCAACATGGGAACTAATCAAAAGAAGGTGGTTGGAAAAAACAAAGAGACCCAGGGACTAAAGAATATAAGAGATTACATAGAGAAGTCAGAAGAGCCATCAAACAGGACAAGGAAAAGTTTTATATTAATAAATGTGAAGAGATGGAGTTCCAGATGAGGAGGCACAATTATAAAAGGATGTTTTGTTTAGCTCGTGACCTAAAGCACAAGTTTAGGCCCAAATTGAATGGCATCAAAGACAGGAATGGAGAATTACTAACAGAAGAATTGGAAATCAAAAAACGGATGGAAAAATACTGTGAGGAACTGTACAATAGAGAGGATAAAGAAAATTTGGAAGAACCTTCTCGCCAGGAAAATTCCGATTTGAAACCTCCTCCACTTAGGCATGAAGTAAAGTTGAAAGAGCAGTTAAGCAGCTATAAGGCCCCAGGTGCAGATGGAATAACAGCAGAGTTAATTAAGGCCACAGGGGATGGATTGATTACAAGGATATGGGGGACACAATCATGGCCTAGAGACTGGAAGAAATAGGTTTTCATACCACTACATAAGAAGGAAAATATGAAGACTTGCAAGAACTATAGAACTATTAGTTTAATATCTCATGCAAGCAAAATTTTATTGAAGATTATGCTAAATAGGATTGAGGTCAAAGTTGAGGCAGAGATGCCTGAGGAACAAGGAGGTTTTAGGAAAGGTAAGGGCACCAGAGATCAGATAGATCATAGAAAAATATAAAGAATTTAGACTCCCTCTGGTAAATGTGTTTCTTAGACTACTCTAAAGCTTTTGACTATGCTCAGCATGTGAAGATGTGGGAAATAATGAAAACAATGGGTTTTCCTCAACACACTATCAGGTTGATAGCCAACTTGTACAGGGAGCAAGATGCCATGCTAAGATCAAGTGTTGGATTAACTGATTGGCTTCAGGTTGGAAAGGGATTAGGTAAGGATGTTTACTTTCTCCTCATTTGTTTAGTATATATGCTGAGGACATCATGCATAAAGCATTGGATGATCTCAAGACAGGAATTAGATTGATCGGTAATCTCAGGTATGCTGATGATACCATACTCCTCTGTAATGACAAGGAAGAACAAGGACAAATTCTTGATAAAGTTAAAAAGATCAGTAATAACAGAGAACTTCAGCTCAATCCTAACAAGATAAAGGTCATGGTTCTCAAAGGAAATACAAACAGGAAAGCTCTTGAGAAACAAGTGTACCTTAATGGAGAAAGAATTGAGAAAGTTGGCAAGTTTGAGCCCGTGATCCATTATTAATGTGAAGAACTGCCGTTCGGAAACTTGTCTAAAATCTGGAAGGATGGATCTGTCCCCATGGGAACAAAGTTGAGGATTTTGGATGCAGTTGTTTTTCCAACAGCGACTTATGGATGTGAGACTTGGAACCTAAAGAGATAAGATAAGAAAAGGATAGATGCTTTTGAGATGTGGTGTTATAGAAAGCTGCTGAGGATATCACATACTGAAAGGCATGCAAATGAATGTGCATTAGAAAAGATCAGTAGAACTCTAAGGCTCCTTAAGGATACTGACAGAAGAAAGTTAAAATATTTTGGACACATTGAAAGGGGGACTTCTCAGAACTGACAGTAATAGAAGGTAAAGTTCCTGGAAAATGAGGAAGGGGGTTGGCAGTCAATGAGATGGATGGATGGATGGTGTGCACAGAGTGACTGATCTTCAGGGAGTTGAAGCCTCCAGAAAAGCGTGCAACAAGACTACATGGCAAGGCCTGGTGTGGCACATCACCAAGCATCGGAGTGACATACATGGCAAGTGAACAGATGGATGCAATATGATGTGCAGTCTTTGAAACATGTGTGATATACCCCTGGAACTGCACTCCACTGTCTACCATCACTCCAAGATCCTGAATCTCATCCACTTCCTGAAGTATAGCTCTACCAATACAATACATAGCCTTATATTTCTGTATCCCAAAGTGTAACACCTTGCATTTATTAATATTAAAACTGCAATCCCACTCATCTGTCCAAGCTAAAAGACTATTCAAATCTTCCTGTAGAGAATTAACATCAGCACTACTCCTGATAATTCTACCTAACTGTGCATCATCAGCAAACATTTGAAGATCCCCAGTCAATTCACATATCAGTTAAAAAGTAGGCCCAAGAACAGAACCCTGTGGCACGCTACTGGTCACCCTCCTTTTCTGAGACACAGCTCAATCATACACAACTTGCTAGTATTGTTCAGAGAGCCAATCTCCGATCCATCTAACCAATATACTATCTATTCCTATCCTCTGCAGCTTGTACACCAACTCATCATGTGGTAATGTATAAAATGCTTTTGCAAAGTCCAAGAATATCACTGTATATGATTCTCCATTATCCAACACATTTGTCACCTTATCATAAAACATAAGCAGATTGCTAAAACAAGACCTACTCTTCACAAACCCATGATGACCATCACAGAGAATCTTATGTCAATCAACGCAATCCTAGGTTGTTTCCAATTGGTTATTTCTATCCAATTTTTCCAACACTTTGATCACAACTGCAGATATACAGACTGGTCTATAATTGAAAACTTCTGTTCTCAAACATGCATGGGGAGAGGTATTATTTTTGGCTTCTTTTCACGTCTTAGGAAGCTTCCCTGCTGCAAGACTTTCATTAAATAACCAGAACAAGAGCATCGCTAATTCTTTTGCACATTTCTTTAAAACTATGTCATTCATTTCCACAGCCTTATTAATATCTAACCCAAGAAACACTTGACACACCTCTGATTCTTTCACCTTTAATTCTCTTAATTCTTGCCTCCCTTCTACATGTTGTACAGAATCATTCACACCATTATGATATACACTGATGAAGTATTCATTAAATAGTTCCACTATATCATTTTGCTATGCCTGTGTCTGCACAACAGATACAGATATATCTTCTTCACAGATGAGAAGATTTTCATGAGAAGAGTCATTTCACCACTAAAAATGATTGGTATATGCATGGGAGGGTTCTTGCCTCCCTTCTACATGTTGTACAGAATCATTCACACCATTATGATATACACTGATGAAGTATTCATTAAATAGTTCCACCATATCATTTTGCTATGCCTGTGTCTGCACAACAGATACAGATATATCTTCTTCACAGATGAGAAGATTTTCATGAGAAGAGTCATTTCACCACTAAAAATGATTGGTATATGCATGGGAGGGTCGCACAGCACATGCCATAGCACCCAGGATTCGGAGCGGTCATCAAACCGTAACAGAGATGTTTTGCTGGGAGGTGATGTATCGGGGGTATTCAAGTTGTATTTCTATGAAAAAGGAATCAAAACCTCCACTAAAGTATATCAATACACCGAGCTAGAACCTGTAGTAGAGTCCCTGAACAACACCGTGTTTCACGGTAGGCAGTGGGCCTTCTAACAGGACTCAGCACCTGCACGCAAGGCAAAGACCACACAACAGTGGTTGAAGGCAAATGTGCCTGACCACATATCACCCTCTGAAAGTCCCAATCTGAATCTGTTGGACTTGAAATTGTGGTCAGAGATTGAGAGAGAGTAGCCGGCAAGAAACAACATCCCAGCATCAACAGCCTGAAGGCGGACTTGAAGCAAGCAGTGGCAGCATTTCCACTGGATGTCGTGCATGCTGCCTGGCAGACTATGGGCATGCATGAAGATAAAAGGGAAACATTTCAAACATCGAGTGCTATCATATGCATGCACTGAAAGCTGTAAATGATTACCTGATAGATGAAAGGTTTATGGTGTAAGTAATATACCATAGATACTTCAAGTAACAGTATCTATGGCTAAACTAGGTACTGTCTGAGGTAGTTATCCCTCAAAAACTCGAGAAATTCGTTTTCTTTGTACTTTCAGTTGCTATTTCTTCATCCCAATCTATATTGCCATAATTAAAAATACCCTTTTCCTATTTGATTGGCTAATTTGCTTATACATTTCATAGTCACTATTTGCCACATTACCTAGGTCTTCAGCAACATCCAAATAAATATTTTGTTCTATTCACCTCTATCTCAACATCATACTGGTTCAAAACCACTACCACTATTCCCCCCCCCCCACAAACACACCCATTGCATCTCTACCTTGTATGAACATAACTCTTGTTTTCTATCATTAGTAGTACTCCACTCCACCTCTACAAAAAAACATCATACCCTTCTATCTCTAATCCTGTCAGGATGTCATCCAACAATGTCACACTTATTTCAACAATTTGTGGGTGAGCAAACTCAATCAATGCAACAATTTAATTTTCCTTGTTCCTGATACTTTTGGCATTTGTATACAAACATAACAGCTTGTTCCTGGATCTATAACAAGTTTCACTGATACCATTTATTAAATGCGACTTCTCCATACTATCTTCAAGCCATTTCTTTTTTCCTCTTTATCCATCCCAGAACCTTCTTCTAATCCAACTGTTCTTTCTACATCCCAAGCATTCCATTCCGTTCTTGTCTACACATACATTCACTTTCTCTTTGATCATCAACCTTTCTCACACTGTGTTCCCCTGTCCACCTGAAGTCTCCCCATTTCCATTTATCTTGCACACTTGTTCTCTCATTCTCTACACTCATGCTATCCACTTCTCCATTCATAAGCACCACTTTGATCTCTCCTTCCTTGTTCTCGACCACTCTTTCACATTGCTTCTTACTCATTCAGATTCATTCTCTGCACCCATTACTTTCCCTTCGGAAACAGTCTCCAAATGACTCACACCAAAAAAAAAAAAAAAATGCAGTCCATCACTCTTATACAGTTCATCTTATCCTTCAAACTCATTCCACACTTTAACAAACTCCTTTCTCTTCACACATTTCTACTAACATATCATTCATAATCCTTCCTCTCTACCTCAGCTCATTACTGTCATACCTGGGCAACACACTGACTACCTTTCTTATCACACTATTATCTTTTATCTTTCTCAACAACCTCTTGATATCCATAAATTAAAGATACCAAAAAACTTGGTTTAATCCTTTATCCAAGTGTAAGCAAACAAAGTTTGTGCCGGAAGTATTTTCAGGACCGGAGCAACTCGTGGTAAAGATGGTATTACTTCACATCACTTGCCTTGGTATCCCGTAATGCACAGCATTATACATGTCCTCAAGGGGATGTGCTTTGTCCTGAAAATACTTCATGTGCAAACTTTGTTTGCTTACACTTGGATCAAAGATTAAACCAAGTATATAAGATACCAAGTTATTTCTTGGTATCTTTAATTTATAGTATAACCAAGTGAAAAAACTTCCAACAACCTTTCTCTAATCCAGAGTAATTTAATAAGTTGTGACACCATTTGGAAACTGGTATAGGAAAATATGACTTCTGCATTACTTCAACCTTAGTATCACCTCTGAATCTTGCTCCCACTGAAGACACCTCAATAAAGGTTGAAACCAGTCTGGGTAGTGACCCTTCCCATAATGCATAGCATTATACATGTCCACAAGGAGATGTGCTTTGTATTAGGGATACTAAGGCAAGTGGTGTGAAGTCATACCACCTTGACCACGAGTTGCCCCAGTCCTGAAAATACTTCCCATGCAAACTTTGTTTGCTTATACTTGGATAAACGATTAAACCAAGTATATAATTTCTTGGTATCTTTAATTTACTCCTGATATCCTTGCATTCTCATTGTTCCCAGTCATATCATTTATTCCAACTACACAGAAACAAACAATTGCAATGTATGGGAATATGACTGAACTGCAGCAAATGCCATCAGTACATGTCTACTAAACTGAGAGTGTAGACACATGGAATTAAGGAGATGGTGGTCAAAATCCTCCATCCTATGATGTGTGCTTTGCATTATGGAATATCAGCACAACTTGCACTGATGTAAACCACTTTGGTTATGCAAGGAATAATGAGCACAGTTGTCATGAAGATAATTCAACTGCCAACTTCTTTTTTTTCGAGTGTGTGTGTATGTGGGGGGGAGAAAATATAGAGAAAAACAAGTTTGTTTTTTTCTCAAGTACTAGATTCTGTTCAACTTAGTGCAAAAAGTAATCACATGTACTTCACTAGTTGCAGTTTCTGACTTCTTTAGTGTGTTAATATAATAATATTGCTATTAAAAATGTGCATACTCAACATGAGTCATTTAAATTAGTATGAATGCAGTGCAGGGCATGATGAAAATGCGCATAGATAAGGAGGCCTCATCTTTCATTTTGGACTCTTTTACGAGTCTCATAGTAAACACCTACATTTACTGTTGTTCCATGAGGCATATAAGTCAATGGGCAAAACACCACATCTATTTCAAAACATGGTACACTTGACCTAACTGGAGGAAAGTGTCTGCAGTCACCAGTCAGTAGCGCACTCAGGATTTAATCTTGGAGGGGGGAGTTGAGTAGACGATTTGAAAATACACACTATGCATCGCTTACGATCTATGACTGAGCGTCTGCAATGATCGCTAATTCATAAGTAGTATAGAAATAGAAAACCATCATCATCACGAACCATGGGCTCACTGCCCGTTGATGCCTGTTTCACTATCTTCTTCCACCTTTCACAGTGTTGCAGTTTTTGTACACCCATTCCACACCAGTCTTTTATATCACCTATCCCTTCTCTGTATGGTCTACCTCTTCTGTTTAAACCATCCAAAATACCAAACATAAATGTCTTTATCCTCCAGTCCTCACTCATTCTACAGATGTGTCCAAATAATTGCAGCTTCCGTTTTATAATCTTCTGCATTAGATTCTGTTTTGGTTGTATCTTCTGATAGAGCTCTTCATTGGTGATTTTCTGTACCCATCCTATTCTTAGAATCTTCCTGTAACAAGTTCTTTCAAATGCCAAAATTCTTTTTCTTGATTCCTTATTTATTACCCACGTTTCAGATCCGTACAGTACACTGCTGAAGATGCATGTTTCCAATACTCTTAGTTTTGTTTGCAGACTGATCACTTTACTTTTCCAATGTTATCCATAGCCTCCAGATTTGTTTTTCCCTTTGCAATCCTGATCTTTATTTCTTTTTTACAGTCCAAGTCATATGTCAGTTTACTTCCCTAATATGTGAATTGTTCTATATTTTCTATATCAGTTCCATCCACTTGTATCTTTTGTTTCATGTTCTTCTCACCAAATACCATTGTCTTTGTTTTTTCAAAGTTCATAACAAGTCTAAATCTCTTCCCTTCCTCATTTAACAGTTTCAGTGTTTTTTGTAGTTCTCTTTCGTCTTCTTCAATAATAACGATGTCATCTGCAAATCTCAGATTGTTAATTCTCATTCCATGTACAGATATTCCTTTGGCATCTTCTTTCATTTTATCCATTGCTCTTTCTAAATGTGCGATGAAAATGCTTGGTGATATTGGGTCTCCCTGTCTAGTACCTCTGCTTGTTTTAAACCATTTCCCCAAATCATCACCTATTCTAACTGCTGCAACTGCATTCTAATAAACATCTTTTAATATAGCTATTAGTTTTTTTATCAGTTCCATAGGATTCCAGAACTGCTAATGTCACTTTCTGGTCAGTACTGTCAAATGCTTTCTGAAAATCAACAAAGCAAGTATATATGTTTTTGTTTTTTCTCCTAGCTTTCTCTGCTATTAACCTCATTGTCAAAATCTGTTGAATTGTAGTTCTATCCTTCCTAAATCCTGCTTGCTCGTCTGCAAGGTATGCTTCCAATTGTGTTCTCAATCTTTCTGTCAATATGATCATCATCACTTTACCAAGGTGACTTATCAAGGCAATCGTTCTATAATTTTTACATTCTAGCTTATTTCCTTTCTTGTATAATGTTACTAATATTGATTTCACCCACTCCTCTGGCATTTTCCCTTCTTTCTATACCATATTACATAGTTAGTGCATTTCTGTAACCATACTTTCACCACCACATTTAATCATTTCTCCAGTAATGTTATCGTTACCAGGACTCTTGTTGTGTTTTTTCTACCTCTCCTCTTAAAATGTCCATATCATGCTCATTACCTGGTGGTGATATCTGCTTCAATTCTTCAGTCAGTTTCCTAACGCTATCTGAATCTAGTTTTTCTTCATATAACTCACTACAGTATCTTGTCCACTGCTGTACAATTTGTACGAATTCATAAGTAGTATAGAAATAGAAGAACAGACACAACATAAATATAAAAAAAATGAATTTTAATTAGGAAAAGATTTTTGGAAAATTTTCTTGTTTCCCCCCCCCCCTTTTAATTTTTTAAATACTTTTTTGATACTATTCTAAATGCTCAGTGCTGTCGCCATGGGTTTTATTTTGTGATAATCAGTGAGCATTTATGGCACCAATCTTGTACATAATTTGCAATAGTATATGTGTTCCATTACACATTTGTATAGTGAAGAATGAGAAACATGTGGAAAATGTTTATTCAACTGAGAAATATTAAATCTCCTGTTTTCTAAAATGTGCAATCAGTTCGATCTTCAATGGGCACATTTGTTCTCCCTTCACTGAACATCCTACAACATCTCACCATTCCTCACTCATGACATTTTCTCCAATACACTTTGCTGATCTGCCAAAAAATTTCAGCCAGGCAAACATTTATGCTATTCAAAAATCACTATCTCACAACTGTAGTATTTTTTATTTTCTTACTCTTTTACATTAGCAAAATCATAATCACAGACTGAGAACTGAAAATATGATGGCACATACATCTTGACTCCTGCACATGTTGTGCAGGTGCATCCTCATTCATACTACTTATGCTGCTGGTATAAGAAACTGGAATTTAGTTTCTGGACATATCTTGTATTATAAACAGACACATCCGGGAGTCAAGACTCATCAAAGGTTACAATATTAATTCTACTATCTTGTTGCAGGGAGAAATAAGATATTTGCAATGATTTCTTTTATCCAATACTGATATCATTGCAATAATCCTTAATTAAAAAAAAAAAAAATAGGAATATGATAATATTTATATGCCAGTTTTGTTTCTAAAAAAAAAAACAAATTAAACACCTAATTATTTAGGTGTTTAATGTATTCCTGAAAAATTTATTCAATGATTTTCACTGAAAGTGATCATGAAGAAATTATATACCGGATAAAGGATTAAACCAAGTTTATAATTTCTTGGTATCTTTAATTTATAGTGTAACCAAGTGAAACAAAAAAACTTCCAACAACTTTCTCTAATCCAGAATAATTTAATAATAAGGTGTAACACCTTTTGGCAACTCATATATGAAAATATGACTTCTGCATTACTTTATCACCTCTGGGGTCTGGCTTCCACTAAAGAGAACTCAATAAAGATCGAAACCGGTCGGAGAAGTGACCCTTCCCATAATGCATAGCATTATACATGTCTGCAAGGAGATGTGTTGCTTTGCATTATGGAATATTAAGGCAAGTGATGTGAAGTCAGCTTCCTTATACGAGTGCCCCTGTCCTAAAATATTTCAGGTGCAAACTTTGTTTGTTGCTTACACTTGGATAAAGGATTAAACCAAACATAATTTATTGGTATCTTTATTTATAGTATAATCAAGTGAAAAAAATAACTTCCAACAACTTATTCAATGAAAAGCAAATGAATATTTGCTTTTCATTGAATGAACAAACCTGGAGATATGAAACAGTAGATGGCGGTGTAGTTGTGGTCAGTTGGTGGATTGAGTGGAGACAGAATTGTAGAGCAGGTGCCCTCCCTCGATGAGTCTTTGGACTCCCTGGAAGTGTCAAATAATAATATTCTACCGAGATGGAGATTACTTTTAAGATAACACACTGGAATTACTTCACATCTGGCTCGGTATTGCATGGCTACCATGCATAGTTAGTACTATGCATGGAAGGATGAAAAAGCATGTCGCCTTTCATTATAGTATATTTTTTAGATTTCATCTTAAAACCGTTTCAGACCTATCTGAATTCTCAACAGAGACCAAAACAAACCTGGAGATATGAAACAGTTGTTGGATTACTAGCTTTCAAGTGTGATATCATAATGTGCAAAATAATGTAAAAAAAGATAAATTTTAGTAACATGGATTTTTTGCACTGTAACTACATTTCTTAACTTCAATCTTTTTTTTTTTTTTTACCTTTGCTCAGTAATTGGCCTAATCATGGATTTCTGGCAAATTACAATATCAGTTGTCTCCTATTTCCCATAAACCACTCACATTTACTACAACGTGCAGGTACGCAGGCATGCACATGTGCACATGCCCACACACAAAATAAATGACTCACTGCATAAATTGTTATATCCCACAAGCACTTTATCAATTCATATAACTATATATAATGAATTATGCACATAATTAGCACCCCTCCGATCGATTAGCACTTAATAGGAACACTTGGAACATTGCCTTTAAGGAATGAGGAGAACTGACTGAGGCTTCTGACTTAATGTCCAATCCTCACCTTCAGTGTTGTGTCCTGTTAGCAGGTATTCAGTGAGTATTGAACAAATGTGGATGGGCTGGCAATTTGGGACTTAGTCAAACCAAAAAAACCAAAATGTATTCTCTATTGGCTTGAACCAGAAATGTAAATGATGGTATAACACGATGAGATTTCATGCCAGCTGGAGCAATGCCTGGTTAAATAAGACCTCAGTGTTTTTGTCAGGAAACCAGGATAAACAGCAAAAAGTTAGCCACCGGATCAAACGCCAACTCAACATCTAGAAGAAGAATGAACCCAACAAAATAAGGAGTGCTGATGGAAAGGAAATCAAACTTGCAAAAAAAGTGAAAAAGTATCGTGTAGACATAATTGGTGTTATCAAAAAACACAAGATCTTACCTACCAATATTATTTAGTAGGTAAGATCCTACTAAATAATATTTACAGGAAGTTATATTTGGGAAATCATAATCATGGAAAGGAAGGAGAAGCAATAGCATTTAACACATCAAACATAAAAATAAACTTCTGTCTTCATGTGATCAAACTTCAAAATGGGAAAATGGACAATGAAACTTATTTTTGCCTATGGTCCCATAAAAGTGGAGGAATTTTTGAGTCATTACAGCAGACAGCTGACATAAAGAAAATGGAAAACAGGGTCCTTGTTGGGGATCAAAACAGCAGAATGGGAATGAATCATAGCAGGCATATAAATATGTTTTAGGAACAGTTAGAGAAAAATACAGAGCTAATATTAAAGTAAATACCTGATAATTTTTGCTCAGGATAAGGATGAGCTGTTACTAACACCATGTTCCAATACAAAAATGTGCAGAAATTATATGGGGAGAGAAGACACAAGAAATAAAAAAAAGCTTCATTGCCTATGTTATTGTTCATGGTGATATTTTTGTGCTGGTTTAGGATATAAGAGTATCCAGAGAATGTGAAATTGGAAATGATCATTATATAGTTTCAAGCAGAATAAAAATGAACATAACGTTGAAAAGAACAATATGTACAAAAGTTTAAAAAAAAAAAAATTAAGGAAAGTTTTTTAAGAGAAAATTTAAAAGTTTTTAAAGAAATTTTAAAAGGTTGAGCAGCTTTCAGAGATAAACTGTAGATTCAGCTATACAAACATTATTCAGGAAAAAAATGAATCAGTTCTAAAACAAGAACTAAACCTTCGAGTCTCAGTGGCAAACTTAAGAAAATGTTGCCTGATTCAGCTGGGGAGGCATGTGATGAAGATGTCTGCAAGAATAGAACTAAACTAAATGTAAAAATAGCTGAACAACAAAAGTCACAGAAAGAATATACAAGAAGAATATCAGGAAGGTGGCAAAATGTTCTGGATGCTGTTGGAAAAGTTTAGAAATGGAGGAAAGAGTACTGTAAAAGAAATCAAAGATAATAAAGGTGATATGAAACTGTATATAAGGATATTCTAGATGTTTGGAGTAATTACTTTGAAAGGCTGTTAAATGAAACAAACACTGACAGAAGCAATAGAAATATTCAAGAGGAATGCAAACAGGAGTGCATAACAATAATTGAGGTAAAAAATATCTGAAATCCACAAAGGCAGCTGGAGTAGATTTTTAACCAGAAATGCTCAAATAAATATGAAAGTATCCATATTTATTTGAGCATTTTTGAATTATACAGTGGCTACACTACATAATTCAGATGGCTTGGTCAGAAGGTCAATTTCCATATTATTGGAGTAGAGCTCTCGTACTTCCCATCTGTAAAAAGGGGAATAAAACAATGTGAGAATTCAGAAGAATTTCTCTACTAAGTGTTCAAGGTAAGATTTTCAAGCATACACGAGAAGAGACTAACAAAATTGTGGAAGAACAACTCTTGACAACCTCTGTTTGGCCTGCATTCAGGCCAAACAGAGGTTGTCAAGATCAAATTTTCACTTTATGACAAATAGTTGAGAAATCATTGGACTATAACAAGGATATATACTTAAGTCTTGTGCAGCTGGAAAAGGCATACAGAGAAAAGCTTTTCAAAATGCTACAATTATTAGGAGTAAAAGGAACATTATACAGAGCAATGCATCATCTATATTTAAGTTGTAAGTCAGCAGTTAAAACTGAAGGTAATACAGGAATATGGTCTGATCAATGTCCCCTCTAAGTTTTTTGCATGTGTGCATGCACACTGGTCAAAAAAGGGAGTGCATATGCCTAGTAACTGTTCACAAGAATTTTTGCTTTCAGAAGTTCGAATGTATAGTCAATAAATTTTGAACACACTATAAAAATTAATTATATGATAAATCATATTTGTCGATTTATTTAGCAATTTCTCCAATATTATTCTAACCCATTCCAACTTAATAGATTCTAATCAGTTACTATTAGCTGGGCAATATATCATCATTCTATATCTCCTTCAATTCTAAGTGCTGACTTAAGACTACTATATCAATAAGTAGCATTTGATATACTGTCAACTACCGTGTACTATACATTGGTAGTTGTCTTCAAATTTTTTTAAAATGAGTGACATTTTTAAAGTTTTTCTCATGGCACCTTCAAATGCCTTCTCCATTGAAACTTAAATACAGATTTTTGTTACATTCCCATGATTTCTCAACTATTTATCTTAAAGTGAAAATCGCATCCTAACCACCTCTAATTGGCCTTAACCAATCTTGTTCTTCTCCAGGTTTCCCTTCTACAATTTTTCTTACTCTCTTCTCAGGTATGCTCGCATAAATCTTATCTTACATGTAACACTCCATACAGAAATTGCTTTGTAATTCTCACAGTCAGTTCAGTTCCAATTCTAGCATTAAATCTTTATCAAAAAATTTTCATCCTCGCTCACTCTCTTCAGTTTTTTCTGAAGTAATAGAGAAAACGAACACTTAATATTTGTGTCCCCTTGAACCATCTTAAGTGATAACTGATCACCAGTATGGATTCCACTACTGTTGGTCAACAAAAGGATCTTCTTGCTTACACTAGTGACCAAAACTGTGGAAACCTTTTGAAAAAAGTGTATTTTTGAGGTTGATGGTTCAAACACCACTTTTTTTTTGTGTAATACCATAAAATTATATATCAATGAAAAGATAATTTAATCAAGAATGTAATGCAACAAAGTTTGTTCTTGTTCAATTATCTGTATTCTATGAAAAGTTATAGCCAAATAAGCAGAAAAAAGAAGCACAACTTGCTTTGGATGATACGAAGTAGCTTTCCTTCATTTGAATGTAGCCAATGAGCACGAGTGTTTAGAGAGCCAATCAGGTGTCATCTCGTTTTGGCAATAAGCCAAACATTGATATCATGTATTGGAGCTGAGAGGAGATTTGTCAGTGTGTTATGTGGTTGCTATCAAGTTGGTTGGTTTTTTTTTGTTTTCTTTCATTTAGTGAGCTTGTAATACAATTAAAGAAATGGCGCAAAGAGTTGACTGGTCACCCAGAAAGCGATGTAAAATAGTACTATTAAGTGAACAAGGCTACAGTTATGAAGAAATTAGAAGAAAAACTGATGGAAACTTAACCAAAGGTGGCATTTCTAAATTTTTGAAAAGATATAAGGAGACTCAGTCACTACAAAACCAGACTGGTAAAGGCAGGAAAGGGGTGCACAACAGCAAGTGATGATAAAAGAATTGAGAGACTGTACCTATGCGACAGAAGAAAATCATCTGGGTGTATGCAAGATGAAATAGCGCAATACAATGTGAAGCCGAATGCAAGGACTGTTTAGCGCAGACTGCAGGAATTTGGTCTAAATGCTAGAATTCCACGAAAAAAGCCATTTTTATCTCTCATACAAAGGTTGAAAATATTAAACTGGACTAAAACCCATGTTAACTGGACAGCGGAACAATGGGACAGTGTTATTTGGAGTGATGAGACCAAAATCTCCCTGTTTGGTAGTGATGGCATAAAATACGTAAGGAGAAGAACTGGAGAAGATTTGCATCCTGATTGCATTACACCTACCATGAAACACCCAATTAGTGTTATGATCTGGGGTCATACAACCCCAGATCATAACACTAATTGGGTGTTTCATGGTAGGGCAGAATTTGAGAGATTAATGGGAATATAAATGCCCAAAAATACAGAAATGAAATACTTGAGTCCAAACTGAAGCCTTCCGCATGTGATCTTTTCCAAGATAATGAAGCATTTATATTTCAACAGGATTCAGTTCTGTGTCATGTTGCTGCTGTGTGCAAAAAGTGGTTTCAAGATAATCATATTCCACTGCTGGAAGAATGGCCTGGGAATAGCCCAGAACTTAACTCAATCGAAAATCTATGGAGCCGACTAAAGAAACTTGTTAGTCAGAAACAACCCACCAATAAAACTCAATTAATAGAAGCAATAATTCAATCTTGATTTCACATTATAACAGCTGCAGAACTAAATAATTTGGTGCACTCCATGGGAAGGCGTTGTAAGGCCGTAATTAACGCTAAAGGTTACCCAACTAAGTATTAACTCGCATTGTGAGAATTTTTGTATATCTCATTTTTTCCGTGTGTTACACTCTTCTTCTTTATAACTGCTGTTCTAATAAAAAATCCTTCATAAAGTTATTGCATTACATTCTTGATTAAATTATCTTTCCATCGATATATAATTTTATGATATTACACCACAAAAAAAGTGGTGTTATGAGCCATCAAATCTCAAAAATACACTTTTTCCAAAGGGTTTCCACAATTTTGGCCATTAGTGTATGTTACCCACACTTTCTGGTAAATGCCATGGAAAAGGTTAGGCATAGGGTATAAGTTTAGGTTTAAATTTTTGATATCTTGAAGGTATTTGATAAAGTTTTGTAAAGAAGCCTTAAGTAAGTTTCCATCATATAGTCTGTTCCGACTTCTGCATCTAGATTACTAACTTTCTGTCTGAATGCACATTATGTGTAATCGCAGACTGGATTTTAATCTTCAAGCTTGGCACCTAATGTAAGTGTTCGATAAGGCTCTGTTCTTTCATTCTTTCTCTTCACTCTATATATCAGTGATCTTTTCTATCTGGCTGCAAATCCGATACCCAGTTTTGCAAATGAGAGTATACTTGAATTAAATTCCTAAATCAAAAAGTCTTAAATTCCAATAGTAAAACTATTATTTAATCATAATTACTAAGATAATAAGCCAAAAGGCTATTTTACCGGCTATAAAATAAAACGGGATTTACCATCTCCCTTTCAATTAACAAATTCGCCGGTAAAATAGCTTTTCGGCTTATTATCTTAGTAATTAACAATATAGGAGTGCACCACTTTGGCAATTCGATAGTAGAGGTATGCAAGTTCGTGTTCACTTAAAAACCTTGATATTCCAGGTCTACCTACTCACTGATGAGACTTCAAAAAAGGTTGAAACCGGTCTGGGTAGTGACCTCTTCTCATAATGAAAAACAATATATATACATCTCCTAGGAGCTGGGTTTTACATTATGAGAGAATATTAAAGTTAGTGACGGAGCTTGCTCCACCTTTGCATGGAGTTGCCCTGGTGTTGTACTACCCAAGTGATCATTTACACTTGGGCCCGCCGATAGTTTTTTCGGCATGAAACTCTATGGATTTCGATCCGAGTTTTGGACCCGGCTATAAAATAAAACAGGATTTACCATCTCCCTTTCAATTTTTCTTTAATGGGTTTCTGACAACCTCATTAATTTCCATGCTAGTCTAAATTCTATTTTATTTCTTGAAAAAAAAAAGTTTTGAGAAGAGAAAATGAACATCCTAGGGATAACAAGTAACTCACTAGATTTATTTAGCCATTCAATTATTAGGCCAATATTTCCAAGATCACTATCTTCATGAGCATCTGCATTTAGGCATACCAGCAGAAAGTCAAATGGACTGAAGGTTAAAAAGTGTGATCTTACATTTCTAATTGGAATATTTTATGGATGCAGTGATGGGATCTTGCTAAAGGTCTCAAGATAATGGTCTCTCAGATTTTTGGTAATGTGAAGCAGCCAAATTTGTTCAGATTTGGAGACTGTTGTAATACTGTGACAGAGACTAGAAATAGTTTCTAGAATCTGTATAATATGTAAATTTGTTTCTGAATAACAGGAACATTTGCTCCACACTGAATCTGGCGATATGTGCCCATGTGCATGGTCTGTCACAATGAAACAGCTGTAGTGTCCATAGTGGACAGGGTTTCCACATTTTTCCAGACAGATATTAGTTGTTCTTCCAGTTTGTTCAAAGTATGTTAAAGCAGGAGCAAGGGATTGAAAAATGTTTACTTTAGTTATTAATTCCTGTCATCAAATACACCAACTGTAGAAATAGGCTGCAAGTGGTATCAGATTTCTGTACTGAAAAATCTAAGCACACAAGTAATCTCCTAGATATATGTATTTTGCAATAGTAATTCTTTTAGATTCTTAAAAATCAACCTTACTTCCACAACTAAGCAAATTGTCTTCACACTTGCATATAGAAAAAAAGAAAGCAGTTTAATATATGAAAGTGTGAAGACAATTCGCTTAGTTGTGTCAGTAGTTTCTACTGTGAAGGGATAAAGAAACTGTTTCTTTCAACTTTTATTAGAGAAGTCTAGATGACATAAGAAACTAATGTCCTTTTTTAGCTGGCATACATAAATAATTAGAAATATACAATAAATTTAACTTCAACAATAACAGAAACTCATTTTAAAATCTAAAATAATTAAATAAATTACATCTTATTGGGCCCATCCAAAATATGCCAACTAAAAAGGACATTATTTTCTTACTGCATCTGAACTTCTTTAATAAAAGTTGAAACAGTTTCGTTATCCCTTCAAAGCAGAAACTACTTTTCTCTTATTAAAGTTTTAAAAATAACCAAGTTATTTTTGCAGCCAATTGTAGAAATTGTCGGCCTGGTTGGCCGAGTGGTCAGCGTATCTGCTCTCCAGCCAAAAGGCTGCAGGTTTCGAATCCCGCCATGGGCATGGATATTTGTGATTGTCTGTGAAAGTACTAGGTGGTAGATGGCGTTGGTGTTAGATGATGATGGTTGGCAGAGTAATGAGACGAAGAGTTGTAGACTAGATGCCCTCCCTCGATGAGTCTTTGGACTCCCTGGAGATGTGATGTAATAATAATAATGTTATTTATGAAGATCAATACAGATGATACGAGAACATATAGAAACTGCAACAACTGCCCCAATACTGAACTGACACCCACTCACATCTTTACCTGTCCAGCAATTACAGCAGCCTTGCAAGAAATAGATCCTAATCCTGAACAACAGCTCTATACATACAAACAAAATCATCGATATAGCCAAAGCAGTACAAGGAGCACATGGAAACATCTAAGACTCTTCAAAGGACAAGACAACAACAATAAGTTATTTTTTCATAGTAAGAGATAAGAAAAGTTCAGATTTGACCACTAGGTGGGGAGTGTTATGCATCAGTATTCATATGGGCTGCAGCAAGATAACTTAATTTTATATTTATTGTGTGATGTAATTTTTAGATTGAGTGTTACTGTGTGATTTTGTGAACAGAATGTGGTGTTTGATTAAATATTTCAGAACAGCGTCATTTTAAATTTTTTGTTTCTTGTTAGTGCTTTTGAACAAAATGACAGTGAAAGGGAGACCATTGCATAAGTTGGCAAAAGACAAAGTGAATGGCATGGATTTTTCAAGAATGGCAAAATGACATGAATATAATATTTACACATGGGGAGATGTTGCTGATGTTTATGTGGAGACGTCAAATAAGAGAAAGGAGAAAATGAGGATATGCAGGGTGATATGCTGATGGACCATGAGGCTTGTTTGAATCAGAAGAGAGGACATGGAAGTGTAAGTGAAACAGATGCTGAGGAAGATTGTGTGAATGCTAAGAAAGCATGTGAAACTCATAGCAAAGGAAATTATGCTACTGACCATAAGAAAATGTGCAAGAATGGCAAAAAAAGCAGAGTTCAAATAACAGTAAGATGGCAAGCAGGGCTGAAAGTAAAATAGGGAGAAAAGAAAGAATGACAGTGAGAATATTATGTAAAATTTGAAAGTTGAGCTAGTGACGATGAGGAAAGAGATGAAGCCAATGCAGAGTGAAATGAAGAGAATTATAGATGTGTATGGAAGATCTCCGAATTTTTGTGTAGGAGTTCAATTATTAGAGGTGTGGTGAAAACGATGATGCACAAGTTTGTTTCGAAAAGATAGAATGAGCAGAGTGATTGAAGTATTGGATATGAGGAGTAAAGCAAACATAAGAGTTGATAGTGGTGGTAGGAACAAATAACTTAACTGGGAACAAAGAGAATATAAGACTGGATATCAGGTGATTGTTAAGAAGAATAACAGCTAATATGATAGGAAAGGTAATCAGTGTGTTGCCCAGATAGGACAGTAATGAGATGAGAATGAGAGAGCAAGAATTATGAATGACATGTTAGCAGAAATGGGTGAAGAAAAAGGGATACAGTTTGTGAACATATGGGATCAGTCTGAAGGATGATTAGAATTGTACCAGAGAGATGGACTAAATTTAAATGGTTTCAGTGCAAGTCATTTGGAGAGGCTGCTGCTGGAAGTGAGAGTAATGAGTGCAGAGAATGGATCTCAGCAAATATGAAGCAATGTGTTAGCGCAAAGAAGGAGGGATTCAAGTGATACTTATGAATGAGGAAGTGAGTAGCATGAGTGTACAGAACAAATGTGCAAGACAAAGTGAAAGTGTGAGCAGATAATCAAACAACTGGATAGCCTGGGATATAGGAGGAACAGAGGATACTGGGTAATGATAGAAAGGAAGAGCTTGAGGAATGCATAGAGAAGTCACATCTAATAAGTAGTATCAGGGAAACTTGTTATAGATCCAGAAATGAAAACTGTTATGTTGTTTCTATATGAAATGATGAAATGCTAGAGGTACCAGAAACAAGGGGAATGAAATTGTTGCATTAATTGACATCATTCACCAAAAATTAATGGAATAATCTGGTTGACAAGAAGGACATCCTGACAGAAACAGAGATGGAATGGTATAAAAAGAGGTGGAGTGTTGTTGATGATAGAAAATGAGTTATGCCCATGCAAGGTAGAGATACAAAGAAGAAACAGTGGTGGTGGTTTTCTGGCAGTACAGTGTGAGATAGTGAGATTTTATGGATGAAATGGAATGAAATATTTAGTTGAATGTTGCTATACACCTGGTAATGTGGAGAATAGTAACCATGAAATGTATAAGTAAATTAGCCAAGCAAATAGGAAAATGATAATTTTAATTATGGTAATATAGATTGGGATGACAAGATGGCATTCATGTGGAACTAAATGAATGAATTTCTCAAGTTTTTGAGGGACAACTACCTTAGGTGACATGTAACAAATGGTACATGTGGATTGAGGATTCTGAATCTGATTATCTCATAGAGGATGCCAATATAAATGAGATGTCAAATCTCCCTGTGGTTGGTGATAGTGACCATCAGGTGATTACCTGGATGGTTGCCAGTGATACAAGGACTTCTGTGAGAAAAGGTTATGTGGAAGTACAAAGCTGGTGATTATGAAAATCTCAGGGAATGAAGTTTTCTTGACAATGCTGCTTGGGTGATGTTCAAAAATTATCTAGTAGATGCAATGTCTAAATGAATTCCAAGCATTAGAAGATTAAACAAGGTAGGTGTGAAATGGATGAATGCAGAGATTTAGCATGCATTACAGAGGAGTACTTCCATTTTATGGATGAAATACCTTCCATAAAGGTATTTGATCCTTGTGAATGTAACAATATGAAGAGTTTGAGAGCAATGAAAGAGGAGAAACTGGCTGTGAGTGAACAAAAGGTATATGGTCACTTAAACCTTATTAATTTGATGTTAATAAGGCTGTGGGACTTAATAATATATCATCACATGTTTTGAGGCAATGTGCCAGGAATTTGACATCTGCAGTGGCATAAGGAAAGCAAGATTTTACTACTTCATAAAGGAGGTGACAGAACTAATTCCCACTTCAAATTATAAGTCAATCAATGTGTCAGGTGTTGTGGTTAAAGTGTTGGAGAGGTTATTCAGAACCTGGTTTGAATGGGGATATTCAGTTGTTTGCAAATGATGCAAAGTTGGGAAGAACTATGACAAGTAGAGCAGATATTGTGGCTTTACATAAGGACTTGTAAAAATGCACTTGTTCAACACAGAAGGGACATAAAATACAATCATGTGAGTTTCCTTTTAAAGCTACAGTGAATGGGGCACATGAGTGGGATTACTATTTCCAAGTTGCAAAGTATAATGTATTAGAATTTGGAAAACAAAGATGGGATGTATGGTATATGCTTGGTGAGGACATATGGAAGGTGGTGGAGGAAATAAATGATCTGGGTGTGATGACAGATAGGTATCTAAAATTTAGAGGATATGTTTCTAAAATTGTGTGGGACAACATGTTTTAGTCGTCCCACATATTAATACTAATGAATTCTGGTAATGACGGGAGGACACTGATTTTAAGGAAATTCTGATTCCATTGTATAAGGCCTTGATTTGGCCACATATGAACCAATGTACACAGATTTGGTCACCTGGTTTTGGTTTTCAAAAAGATGAAGAGGTATTAGAAAGGGTCCAGAGGCAATTAAGGTAGTTTCTAGTCTCTGGAATGTTGAGTATGAAGAAAGGTTGAGAAGATGCAATTTACAGAATCTAGTGGATAGGAGAAGAAGGGGTGATATGACAGACATAAGCTGGTAAGGGATTCTTATCAAATTAATGCTGAAGAGGTTTTTCAGAGAATGTTGGGAGAGGGGAGAATGAAATAGAAGTTAACCCTGGAATCTATATAACGAGTGATCAAAGAAGTGATAAGTAAGTTTTTTGTTTCTACAGAGAACATGAATGTATTTAAGGCACAATATCATGAGCTGTGTGTGTGACGGGGACCTCCCGCAATGAGTTTTTGACTCCATGGACATCTCGAGATAATAAAAATAAAATCCTGCATTCGACCATTAATCGCCTCCATATAAAACATTCCTTCTTTCTACTTCAAGATTCACAACTTTTTATCTCTTCCTATCTGAAGGATTTCCAAGGTAAAATGATGTAACATAAAAGTTAACTTGCCAAATCTAATTTCTGGAAGCCATTAAATCATTACTCTTCTAATGGAACATATAATATCTAATAAACATTTCGCCTTCTATTTATTTATCAAGTGTCAAAGACAATTTAATTTAATCACACTGTAATTATTTCAGTTACCTCTGAAGCATAACTAAAACTTTGAAACTTATTTCTGTATGAACGGCTGCTACATAATGGAGCTTTTAATTCATTTCAAAAATACTTCCATATCTCTCAATCTGTCTCACAGCTCTCTACTCAGCTGTTTACCAGCAACTGTATTCTTTCCACTCACACATGCTCTAGCATGTAATACTTCTGGTTTCCACTTTAGTAATGAAGTGAGTCAAGCCACAGCCATTACATGTTAATTTCAATGGCACTTTGCTTAAAAGTGGTAATATCTCACACTTCAGTGAACTAAGTAAGTTTCTTAGCTTATGTATTTTAAACATACACAAACAATAAATTATAATCATTACTTCTATATAGACTAACATATAGTCAAATGAATTCACTTCATTAACAATTAACGCTACACACACACACACACACACACACACACACGCAATGCACTATTATACAAATTAAGAATCACAATATGTAGTAAGGACATTATGTAAAAAATGTCCTTACTACATATAATAAAGTAAAAACATAAATGCAGCAAAGTTAATATAATTACAATATATAAGGCCAAAAAGTAATACCCCAAGGGGGCTGAGGTTCTATAATACCAGTCAGCTTGTGGCAAAGGTGGAGCACTCCCCAAGTACTCACTGACTTCCAAAAATCAGTTTAACATCTTGTGGTCTGTATCAGATATTAACCTGATAGGAACAGATACTACACGCTTATATTAGCCAAGAGACTGAGAATCAAAAAGTGTAGTAGCTGTCCTTATCAGGTTAATATCAGAACAGGGCCTCATTGCCCACCTAGATATTAAACTAAATTTTGGAAAGCAGTGAAGTGCAAGTAGCTCTCTGAACTTTGCTATGAGTTGCCCTGGTGCTGCATTATATATATATATATATATATATATATATACTGAACTGAAACAAAAGTTCTGAAAAACAACATGCCCTTACTACTTATAATAAAGTAAAACAAAAATGTAACAAAGTTAATATCAAACATGAATTCTATTAACATTTAAATACATAAAAAAAAAAAAAAAACTCCAAAATAAACAACAAAAACAGAAATTAGGATATATTTTATTTCATGCCATGGATGTGCTTGCCATGAAACATAGGATTCGTTTTTATTCATATGAATATACAGAACATTGCCCACAACACTTACTCTTTTGGAAGATGAATAAAAATGTCCTTGTGTAGTGATCAATATCCCCTCCCAACAGACACCATGTTACAGATATAAAGAAAAAAATTAGTCTACATACTGTATATGTAGCAACAATTACAGTATACTGAAGACACCGGAATGAAAATGACCTGACCCAGCATAATGATAAATTTCCCCTACCACAAAACGCTATACATTATCATTAAGACAATACTAATTTTACAATTAAATAATCAAAACATTCAAAACTAGCATGTCATATACATTTAGCACTTTGTAAAAATACGCTTGTTCAACACAGATGGGACATAAAATACAATCATGTGAGTTTCCTTTTAAAGCTACAAAACCTTATGAGATATACTCTGATATTTTCTATTATATTTCATTTCAAAAATGTTGGTTGTGACCAGTTAAACTGATTTGATGGTCCACTAATATGACTCACAGTTTGAAAAACACTAGTCTGCAGGATACCATTCATCTAGATGATGGAGAGGAGCTTATGGTGAACAGCTAAGGGTAGCTAATTTTTGGTGTGATTGGAAGGAGAGCTATACGCTATACCTTTTAAGATCAAAATTTTTTTCTGCGGTGATCCAGATGTTTTTTTTTTTTTTGTTGTTCTAGAAGGGTACTGGGTTTGAGGGAGGAGAAGAGAGTTCTGTTGATTAACTGAAAGGAAATTGGATAAAAAAAAAAAAAAGTGTCCTGGATGTGATTAATTTTAGTGGAGCAGTTAGTGTGGTTAGAACTCTATTTGTTAAGGGTTTTGATAACACTATACTGATGGGAGGAGTAATGATGCAATAGAAATATCTTCCAGTGCAAGGTTTTCATTAGACAGAAAAGGAAAAGTTCTGTTGAGCAGTATGGTGACTAGAAGAGGAGAAATGTATTGTTTCCTTTTCCACTGTGAAATGGATCCTCAGGTGTTGGCTGATGAGGTGTGCTAAAAACATTTGCAAAGTATTCGGGTAAATGGAGAACACATTTTCAATGTAGCATAGCCATCGAAGGTTTGAGATAGATGAAGTTTAAGGCTATATTTTCAAAATAGTCCATAAAAAGAATGAAAGTCAGCACATATAGCCATGCATTTAATGTGCCTGTAGATTTTCCTTGCCAAATAAAATAACCAGAGTGCACTTTAAAAGTGAATTTAAAATATGAGTTCTGAAGTTTCTTTTAAGAGTACATCAGTGAATATAGGAGGCTATATGAAAACTGCGTATGCCATGGCTACAGATTACCAGATTCAATTACTCATTCAATCTAAATCATCAATATCCAATTGATAATACATCTTAATCAGCAGGTTTAAAAAGTTTGATTCAATCTGAACCTTTACAAAAAACCATATGTTGATATTATTATTAAATGAGCAACTCCATGGAGTCCACACTCATCAAGGGAGGCCCTAAACATTATGTCAAGCACTATATTTGCACAATATCTATTATACAGTTGATCCTTGAACAACACTGGGGGTTAGTCCCTCCCCCCAACCACACAATCAAAAATCAACGTACAAGCTTTGACTCCCCATAAACTTAACTACCGATAGCCTACTGTTGACCGAAAGCCTTACTGATAACATAAACAGTGATTAACACATATTTCGGAAGTTATATGTATTCTTACAATAAAGTAAGCTAGAAAAAAGAAAATGTTATTAAAAAAAATCATAAGGAAAATAAAATTTTACAGTACTGTACTGTATTTATCAATACTAAGTTTACGTCATCTGTTTACAGATAGATGAATCATCTGTCTGTCAGTACCTACATCAATATTGTCTTATTTAATACAAAACGGTGTACATGTTATAGGTATTACTAACATTAGACATCAAAAATGAAAAGATAATGGGAAAAAGAAATTCATATTTATTTACAGGTATAATAATTCAATGCATCGATAATGAAGCAGCAGCAATATGATTGTTTTATGGTAGCCTATCCTGTACTCTAATGAATGAATCATAAGTTTTATTGTATGCTAATTAAATGTAAATAATTAATTAATAACAGTTAATTTTATGCAGTTATGATTTAATACTGAATCTTTACATTTGTTTACATTTCTCTTGACTGTGAATTGCACCATGTATGGTCTGTAAGTGTTTGTGTGCATAAGTTTTGATAAATTTTAACTTTTTATAATAGATTTATGTATATTTTATGATTGTAAATTATAAAATAGACTAGTATCTACATATTTTACACATTCATTACATACCTAACTTTTTCTTGATTTTTTTCATTATTTCTGAGCTACACGGTTCGTTTGCAACTTTTTTCAAATTATCACAAATCTTCAAAAAATTTTCCAGTATATTTATCAAAACAAATCTGCGTATAAGTCAACCTGTGTTGTTCGAGGGTCAACTGCACCTTGCTTTGAACTCATTTGCAGGTCATGGCACCCACTGGAAACCTGTTTCACTCATTCATCACTCTCCAAGCAAAAAATCTAGTTCTCGCATCCTTGCTAACCACACTCTTGCTTAATTTCAAAGGATGGCTCTAGTTCTCCTACCAGATCTGTTCTGAAAAATTTCCTCTGTATTAATCCTGTAAAAACCTTCTTACAAATTACCTTCAGTAAAAACGATTTTGTAATTTATGAGTTATATCTATTGCAAATGTGAAAATTATTGCAACTTTCCACTTTAAGGGGAAGCAGCTTTCAAACTAGGTAGCAATCTGATGCTCAGAATATGACACTTGCCAGACTATTATGAATGTGTCATTTTTATTGGGATTTGTGATTTGCTCAGTATTTCCAGGCCAGCAAACTACTGTATAACGATAATTTTTGTATTGGTATGTGTGTTGCAGTGATTATTTTGCAACTTCAATTCCTGTTGAAAGTTTATTTTTCACTTGGTTAGACTATGATAAATTTAGTTTAATGTGTTGTACTACCTTACCCCAGTCCTGAAGATACTGGCACAAACTTTGTTTGCTCACACTTGGATAAAGGATTAAACTAAATTTATTATATTCAATTCCTGTGTTCATTAATAATTATGGCAAAGTTGACTCTGAGACTTTTAAAATGGTTAAACATGGGTCAAGGAGATAGATATAGATATGCAGCTGATTGATGACGAGATAGATAGAGATGCAGCTGATAAGATAGATATAGATATGCAGCTGATTGCTTTGGATCAACTTCGCATGTTACTTTTAATGCCCGACAATGTAGATAGAAGTTTTAAAAAAAGATTCTGTGACTAAATTTAATGTTCAGAGTTTAGTCTTATATACTTGTTCTATACCACATACACACAGAAATGGATTTTGTTTGCTTGGTTTACAATGTATGACAGTTAATAAATAAATTTATTTTATAAATAATATATAGATAATTCACATGGTACTGACATTTCACAGCTAACTAATGTAAGTGCTGTTGCTAATCTCTGCTTTAATATTTTAGCATATCTGATTATATTTCAAGGGTTTCTTAAGCTGACCTCAGGGGCCCACTATAGTGAGTATGGGAGTGATGAACTGGAATTACCAAATGCTGGACATGATGTTTATGGAATATACTTCTATGTTGCCCATAAAATCTGCTCTTAGAGTACTCGAGGGATATGAGTCATCTTTCCTTTCTTATCTTCCTTTTGCTGCAGTAGGAGTTTGCTTTCTCTCCCAAGATTCTGACCCTGTCCATAATGGACTCTGCAGCAGAGGAGTGGCAAGCCAGCTGTAATATTTTGCCTATAACTACAATAAACATTCACAGGATATTGAAAAATTTTACCACATTCAGGGTAGTCGAATCTCCACAAAGACCATTTAAGGGAGATGAGAAATATATGTACCACGAACAATATCAAAAATATATCAATATCAACAAACAATGTTAGAACATTATTTAAAACTGGAAAACTTGCATCATTAGAAGATGAATTAACAAAATTCAAGCGGAGTATAGTAGGTATATCAGAGACACTGGGCAGTTGAAGGATATGTTAACATCCAAAATGCAAGAATATTTTACTCAGGAAAAAAAGATGGAGTATATAGAGAAAGAACGGCAATCATTGGGAAAAACAAATCATCTTTTAAATTCAATAACAAAAATTACTCCAGTATCTTGAAGAAAAAAATAATAAGGTAATACAAGGTTAAGCACCAGATTACTCATGGGTATGATGAATGTGAAGAATTTCTCTCATATCTGCAAACAGAATTTGGTATAACCAAATTCTGTTGGTAATTAATACCAAATTTTGTTGACAGAAAAGACGTGCTAATAGTAGACTCAATGCAAAAATAGGCAACTATTCTGAAAAGATGGAAGTAGTAGTAGCGAGAAAATTTGGGACTGATGAGAGAAATGAAAGAAGCAATAGTCCTTGAATTTTGCAAGACAACAGGACTGATGAACACTAATACTTTTTTTTTCTTCTTAGAGATAGCCATAAATACACACATAGACCTCACCAGGAAAACTAAAATCTGTACTGATTATATCTTAGTCAACAAAAAATGGAAAACATTATTTCAAAATGTAAAAAATTTAAAAATAGATATGGATTTAATCATGGAATTTTATCAGCAAAATTAAAGCTTAATTCAGCAACAAGAAAAGACCATTAAGACTTAACACTCCAATACACCAAATGTGCTTCATGAAAAAATGAATAATAAAAAATATCAATTTATTTGACGGTATTAATTCACAACATGGAATAATAAGAAAATAATATTTATCTTATGTCACTGGGGTTAGCAAATTCAGGGCACAAAAACCATTTATCACAGTACACAAACAACAACAATTTGGTTAACAGTGGGATCAGTTTAGAAAAAAAAAATTAAACAGCCCGCACAAAGAATTAAAGTCCTAATAAGCATAATTTATTGTTGAATAAAGAGAGAAAAAAAAAAAGTGTGTGTGTGGGGGGGTATTAATTTGATCTTAAAATGACACTGGCTCCCATTTTATGGTAAATTGATACAGACATACCTTTTGAGGTTCAGAAAAACTTTTGAAGCAGGTGCTGATTCCAAAAACAATCTGACTTATGACCTCTGTGTAGCACTTCATTTTCTTCCATTTGATCATATGTGATAGGTATCTAAAGAACATTTTATTTATGTTAGGCCCATATATGAGAGGTTGACTGATCAACCGATAGTACTATAGTACTGTATATGAGTAGTGGGTTGGGAAAGGAGAAACTTGACACTCGATTTAAAAACCTGCATATTATATTCCTTGGGAAATAAATCATGGGAGGACTGTTTCACATTACAGCAGTAGCAGGGATGGAGGAGGAGGAAAAGAAACTTGTTCTGTTGGTTTCAAGGTGTACTGTGAAAGGATGTTGGGCAGCACCTGTATGTGTTCCGATGGGCTTAGTAGAGAGTGGGGGAATTATCGATGCTGTTTCAGATGAACATTTCCCAAGTAAATATTTATTGAATATACAGATTGCAGAGATCAAATGTCTATGTGAAAGTGAGGGGAGTGAGTTGGTAAGAGATGGGTCATTTATCAGTCTGATTGCTCTCCTCTGTATTGAGTCAAGCATTTTGAGGGAGCTTTTTGGAGCCCCACTCCAAATATGAGAACAGTATTCAATAGCTGGGCAGATTTGCAATTTGTATAAGGTTAACAGTTGTTCAGAGGTGAAGTAGCGTCTTGAGCGAAAGAGAAATCCTAGTTTTTTGGAAGCTGAGGATAGAATGGTTGCGATGTGTTTATGCCCGGAGAGGCCTGATGTCAAGGTAATTTGCAGAAGAGAAATCTCATCTTGTCTAAGGAATTTGAGTGTCATCAAAAATAATACTGGGGGAAAATGGTTCTTTTTTTGTGAGAAATAAGACAGAACTGGGTTTTATTAGCATTGAAGTTGACGAGGTTATCTGAGACCCATTGGAGGATGGCTTGGAAATCAGAGTTAAGGGAAGTTGTGATTGATGTTCTGTGAGTTGGGTAAGGTTTATCAAATGAAAGGGAGGAGTGCAATGTCCTGTCATCTGCAAAACTGTGTATTGGGTTTGAGGTCAACTGAAGTAGTTCATTGATATACAGGAGGAAGAAGGTCAATGAGAGAACTGAACCTTGTGGGACCTCAGCATTAGTTGGATAGTGAGAGGATAGTGGGCCATCTACCATCACACATAGTGCATGTCCAGACAGAAAGCTGGCAGTCCATCTGCACAAGTCCTGAGACAGTCCAAATTATGGGAGTATGCTTAGTAAGCCTTTGTGCCAGACCCGGTCAAAGGCTTTAGAGATATCAAGTGCAACCACTTGGGATTTGCAAAATTTCTCCATAGCATTTGTCGAGAGATGGGTGATACGTGAGAGCAGATCGCCTGTTGATCAGCATTGACGAAATCTGTACTAGTGGTCACTTAATAGCCAGGTACCTTCAAGGTTGAGTAGGAGTCGAGAATTGATGGTTTTCTCCATCACTTTAGATCGGACTGAGGTGAGTGAGATAGGTAGTAGGTAGCGATTTGTCACTCTTTTTATAAATGGGTTGGATAAGGCCTATTTCCAGGCTTTAGAATATATACTAGTGGAGTAAGAGAGTATGTACAGATGGCATAGGATAGGAGTCAGTTCTGGTGCAAAAACTTTCAGGACAATTGGAGGAATGCCATCAGGACCAGGAGACTTTTTGTGTCTAATTTAGACAACAGGTTTATGATCTCTTTCTGGCAAAACGATACAGGGGGCATTGTATGTTGGCAGTTGGAATGACTGGGGAGGTTGCCATTATTAGTTATGCGTGCATTGGAGGCAAAGTGTGAAGCCAGGAGATTAGCTTTTTCTGTGGGTGATGTTGCAATTGAGCATCTGGGTATGATAGGGGTGGGAATAGTGTAGGGCAAAAGTTCTGACCAATTGCTTTGGCAAGAGACCAAAAAGCATGGCTGTCATTTGGACATGCTGGAAGTTTCCTGCTTTTTGCCCATTCAAATTCTGTTTTGGAAGCATTGATAATTTTCTTGTATCTGTTTCGGGCTTCAGTATAGGCACTGAAGGAGGATGAAATTCTTTATTTGAGCCAGTTGTGGTATGCCTGATTTTTTATTTGTACAGCCTTGGCACATCTTTTGGAGAACCAGGGTTTAGATAGGGGATGGCAGTTCAGAGAAGTGTGGGAAATGTATGTTTCCCACACTTCTTTGGTGATTCATGATTCATTTGGTGCATATGTTTGGATTGCAAGACCAGAAACAATAGTCCAACAATGGGAATGAAGCATAGTAGTCTCATAGGCTGTTCTATTCAGCACTGCTATAATGCCAAACTACACTTGTGTGGGTGTGACTAAGTATTGTAGCATGGGAGAAGAGATGGTCACTATGTTGTGATCAGAATTGTCCAGCAAGCTCACAACATTCACTGCATATTTGGAAAGGTCTTTGGTAGTGAAGAGATCTAGGGTATTTGGGGAGTGATTCGGGTTATCTGGTATTCTGGTCGGCTTGTGAACAATTTGTGTAAGGTCATTAGTGATGGCAAATTTTCAGTATCTCTGCCTGCAGGATCTGTACAACTGGAAGAGAAAAGCCAGTTGGTGTTATGGACATTAATATCACCTAGGAGGATGATTTCACTGTTAGGAGAGTGGGACTGGAGAAAATCAACTTTTAAGGAGAGGAAATTAAAGAGCTCGGAGTGGTTGGTGGTATTAGGAGAGCAATAGAGACAGCAGATGAATTTGACTGAGTGGGGAGGGATATTTTCAGCCAAGGAAGGTCAAAGTTGGGCGATTCTAGGTTAGGTGCTCTAGGACAGGGTATATCAGAGCAGATATATGCACAGATGTCAACTTTAGATCGAAAGGAGTTAAACAATGTATAGTTGAAAGGTTGAGATGGATAGTGCTGGGGGAAGGTGAGATTTGAGTTTCTGTTAGAAAGAGTAGGTGGGATTTGGTGGACTGCAGATGGTAGTGGACACTATGAAGGTTGGAGTAGAGACCATGGATGTTGGTGAAGTGGATATGCAAGGTTCTGTGAGGCATGGCTTTGACCGCAAGGATACTGCACATTTCCTATGAAGTGCCTGCATACTGATCTCCTTGGTGTCACTTGATTTTTGCACTAGTTTGGTTTGTTTGTAGTCAATGGTCCAACAGTTGTCTCCATTTCATTTTTTTCTTCTAGCTGTCTTCGGAGTTGGTGTCTTTATTCCCTCTGGACAAAAGTTAAATCAGGTTGAGCATGTACACACGATTGGGGACAACTGTCCTTTAGCTTGCTATTTACTGCCATTATTAATTTTGATGTGTTTGTCGGTGTGCACAGGTCATTTCCACTAGAAATGGAAAGTTCGTTCCGTCCTTTCTTTTGTTTATGGATCCGAAACGATGACATTTGACGATTTTTCTGGGATCGAAGTTGCATTCACCTGCTAATTTGCTGACTTCTTCTTTTAATGATTTACCATTTTCCACCAGAAAGTTCAGAATAACAGAGTTGAGTTTCCTGTTTTCGACCTCGAGCGACTTGTGCACCGTTGATGAGATTAGGACGTGCAGTTCGTTAGCGGGCACTGGTGCACTTGCGATCGGCCGCTGGTCATCGAGTATCTCGAGCTGTGTTCCAACTTTCAGATTTTGGAAGAGAAAGTATCGATCGTAGTATTAAGCTGTTGTTCTAGGTTTTCAACTGATTTGCCAGGGTACAGTAGCTGTTTAATGGAAGGGGGGGCACATCAAACAGAAGAAAGGCTGGTCGAGATCAATAAAAAGCTTGTGCGCTGATTCATGTATTTTCGCACAGGAAGTATGTAGCCAGTGGCAACAGAAATCACATAATATGCCTTTTTTTAATAAATTTAGTTTAATCCTTTATCCAAGTGTGAGCAAACAAAGTTTGCGCCTGAAAGTATCTTCAGGACTGGGGTAAGGTAGTACAACACCAGGCAACTCGTTGCAAAGGTGGAGCAAGCTAACATCACTCCTATCTCGGTATCTCCCATAATGCAAAACACATCTCCTTGCGGATATGTATAATGTTATGCATTAAGGGAAGGGCCACTACCCAGACTAGTTTTGACCTTTATTGAGGTCTCTTCAGTGGGAGCCAAGCCCAAGTGGAGATAACAGGCAGAAGCACTAGTAAGGTCATCTCTATCTATAGGAGTTGCCAAACGGTGTGCCACTTTTTTATTAAATTACTCTGGATTTAGAGAAAGATGTTGGAAATTTATTGTTCACTTGGTTAGACTATAATAAATTTAGTTTAATCCTTTATCCAAGTGTGAGCAAACAAAGTTTGTGCCTGAAAGTATCTTCAGGACTGGGGTAAGGTAGTACAACACCAGGCAACTCGTTGCAAAGGTGGAGCAAGCTAACATCACTCCTATCTCAGTATCTCCCATAATGCAAAACACATCTCCTTGCAAGGAGATGTGTCATGCATTATGGGAGACACTGAGATAGGAGTATCTCCCATATGGGAGATTCGGATTCGCAGCTGCAGCACTTCACATTGTTAAATCGGTTTGTTGGCGATCGGCTACGTTACGCTGATGGGACTCAAAGTAATCTTTTGTTGTTGGCCTTTGTTGCTGCCATTTTCACTTCGCACAGTAGGCATAGCGGGTGCTTTCGCGTGGCTGTTTTTTTTTTTTTTTTTTAATTGTAAAAATAATTGATTTGAAGGGCCATGGATACTTGCAAATTGTGTGGAAGTAATTGGCTACTTAGTACCCTCCGCTAGTTTTCCATTTACTGATTATTTTGCACAAAAAACACTTGCAATTACAATAAAATGCAGGAGCATAAGTTTAACAAAACTTATTCACAGGCGCCACCTATCGGTATGGTCTGCTAGTACCAATTTGACATAATGATAGTAAGGAACATATTTTTTATGTTCTCCAAGGTATATATCAATAGTTCTTCCTGTCTGTGCATAGTAAGCCAGGTCATGAGGACAGGGCACTTCATACGCTCCTGGATGTGACAAAGTAGAGTTTGTCCTTAGGTAAAAGGATGTCAATATGATATATGGTTTAAACGTAGTGTAGAGCAGATATTTATTAAGCATTCTAGATATCTTTTCATATGTGCCCTGAATATACAGGATGGTAACAGTTTTGCTGTAGCCTTGCATATTAGGCAATAAAGAGGATTTGCAGGGAGCATTTAGAATTTTGTCTATAGCAGCAAAAGCATTGTCACTGGAACAGATAGCTCTGGCTCTATGAGTTAGCGTTTTTAGGATACCATATTGTTGGGCAGGATGATGGTGTGATTGTTTGTGCAAATATCTAACTGTATATGTAAATTTTCTTAAAATAGAAAAAGATAATGAACCATCAGGAAGGCATGTGACTAGTGGATCTAAGTAGTCATTAGCTTCCTGGTATATCGCAAAATGGATTTTAGGGTGTTAGTTATTTAAATTCAATGAAAATATATGTAATGTGTCTGTACCAAATCTGTACCAAAAGATCCAACTGGCAATTGGAAGGTCACACTGCAAGAAGTAGCAATCAAAAGTGGACAAAGATGGCATCTGAATGGATGTGACAAAGCAGAATATCCCAGAGGAAAAGAGAGATACAGAAATTCACAGAAATTGGGAGTGTGAGATTAAAGAGATGGATGAACTCAGTAGTACAGATGAACTCAAGATAGAAAAGAGGAATTTGGGTGAAGCCTTCATCCAGCAGGAACAGAAAATGGCTGAATAAAAATCAGGTTTGCTTGAATACTCTGTCAAAAGTTTTGATAAAATCTAAATAAATTACATCATAATCATTGCTGCAATCCACTTCCCTTGTACTCTTCATAAAAAAAAAAACTCAAGCTTATCAAAGTTGACTAATGCTTAAATCATGCTGCATGCTACTCAATAAATGAACTCTGTCAAGGACGTACTGAATACATTTCCTAATTAATTTTTTTCATTAAAAAAAATTTTTTTCCCATTCATTCTGTAACTCATAGCTATAAAATAACTGACCTATAATTCTCAATGGGCAACATTATAACTCCATTGTGAACTGGTATTCTTTAAAATTTCAAATAATTTCCTGATCAGAAGAATGCCCAATCTTACCAACTCATAAAAATAATGGCAAGTAGCTTTATTGTACCTAGCATACATCTATTCATTGCAAAGAATGATATGTCATCCCTAAACCCTATTTATTAATTGACAGACAATTTAAAATATCAATGCATTCCTGTTTTTGTACTAGATTTATAGGTGTAACTTTTTTCAGATCAATATTTCTTCCCAAGTCCCTCCTCAAAATGCAAGATAACATATGGAGGGAAAAAAATTAAATAAAAATAAAGAAAAATAAAATAAACTGAATATAAAAGGGTAAAGAGGCTAACAAATACATAAGCAAAGATTGAAAACAAAAGCACTACAAGCAACTGTGTTTAAAGTAAAAATAAAAGTGCTTTCATATTGTAGTTGTTGATCCAACAAATTCAGGTATTATATAGAAAGAGTTAACTTGGTTAGAAAGTAAATTATACTTCCCAAAAAATTATATTTAAAAATTTTTTTTCAGAGTGTATGCAAGCAAAGTTTGCATGTAAAGAATCTTCACAACTAGGCTACTTATATTTAAAGATTAATGACTTCTCATCATTTGCTTTACTATCCCATACTGCAGAGTGCACTTCCTTTCAGAAGTGCATAATGCTATGCATTAAATAAGAACTCACTACCCAGAGCAGTTCTGACCTTCTTAAGGTCTCATATCAGTGGGAGTCAGACCCAAGATGATACCAATCTTGAATTAATGCAGACGTCCTATTTCTCATATACAACTAGCAAAAAAGGTGTATCATGTTATTAAAATATTCTGCATCAGAGATAGATGTAGATAGACAGTGATTTTGGTTAGTTTGAAAGTAAACTATAGTTACCAAGAAATTATATTCTTGTTTAATCTTTCTTAACAAATTATGATAAAACAAGGATTAAAGGAGGGTCACTATCCAGACCAGTTTATATCTTCAGTGTATGCAAAGAAACTTTGTGTGTGAAGTATGTATCTTCACAACTAAAGGTTGAAACCAGTCTGGGTAGCAACGTTCCCTTAATGCATAGCATTATGCACATTCAAAAGGAAGTACGCTTTGCTACTAATGCAACTGGCATAAAGTCATCAGCTTCTGTACATACAAGAAGCATAATCATGAAGATACTTCATGCACACTTCATTTGTATTTTCTTCACATGTATAATTTAAACTCAGGTTTTGTTTTTGAATTTAAATCTCATGATAAATTTAAACATTTGATGAATAAAAGCCTTAAAAGCTTCTCATTTACTGTTACTTTCATTAAATTCCATTCCATCTCCCAGTTATTCATGCTTTCTAAATCTCTTAACATACTCTAAAAATCAACTTTATAAAATACCAGCCTACTTGCTTCCATATCACAGTTTCTTCCATTCATTTTAGTTCTCTAGATTAAATGATTATTAACAATCACTATCACAGTAGTTCTAAGTAAATATGCCTGATTCTTAATTCTCCTACTATTTACATTGCATTTAAAATCCAACTTCCCCTAGTGGGTTAATGAAAATGTTGTTTTATGAATTAATTCTAAATATCTCTAATATTTATTTACTTCTGTTTCATTGCCAGTTGATGCTATCTATATTAAAATCACCCTACTATTTCCTACTTTACTAATTGACTGGCCAATAACCAGGGCTGGATTAACCATTAATCAAAATAAGCACGTGCTTAAGCCATCATGGAAGGGGGGGGGGGGGAGCAGCACAGAATTTCTGCTTTAGTTAGATGACGAATTTAATTTAAATTAACTTTTAATTAGTTTTTCATTGTTTTTATCTTTTCTTACTGTTACCTACTTTGTTTCAATAAATAATGACGTGTAGAAGGCCTAATAAAAATCTAATCACATGCATGACAGCTCATTTACACCTTATCGTTCACGACGCTTTCTGGCACTACCATTGCGTCAAATGAGGTAATTTTTTATAATTAACGTAACCATTTTATTTTTTATTTTCCAGTCTGTTTTTGGTCTTGTTTTAATAAATTATGTCTTATAAAAGGCTCCAGAAACAAATATAAAACAAATCACGTGGTTGTCTCAGAAACGCGCCTCCGGTAAAAGGCCTAGCTGTTGCAGAAGTGCGACTCCGGTAAAATAAGAGTTAATTAAAGCACAAGCTTCAGCTGTAAGCCGAAAATTAAATCGTTCATATGATTTTGCCTGTGATACGTGTAACTGTGTTGATTGCCACCTAATATTCAACAAAATAATCTCTTTATTTCTGTATTTAACAGATCCCAAGAACCAAGATGAAACGTGTTCAGTTAAGTGGTGCACAAAAGCGAAAACTATCAAAAAAGAAACAAGAGAAGACTTTGGAATTAGATTCCAAGACTTCAAAGCTGACTGATTTCTTCACACAAGTTCCACGACATTATATACCAATTCCTGATCAGACCCAACCTCTGTCATCAGAAGTGGACACATATACCACTTTGATCACTTCAAAATATGATGATGATGTTGGAATCATCAAGGTGTCACAAGCAGGTTCATCTAGCACATGTCTCACTACTGACCTCACTTTGTCTGTAAATTCTCTTGATATCTCTACTGCAAATGTTGATGCAAGTTGCTTTACAAAACATTCTGAGGTTGAAATAATTGCTGAAAATGAAAGTTTAGTGGGCCATGGTGATGGTGGTGAAATGATTCAGTTTGCACAAGATGAAGTAAATATAGTAAAAGATCCAGGGTTGTGGCTTGATTTCTCTGCTGATGACATGGCTTATTGAACCCAATGACTGTCAACACCACAACGGGCCATTTGACAAGTCTTACTGACATTTCGGTAGTGGCAAACAAGTAAGACACTGTTCGCAGAAACTTTTTGTTGGGACAAAAGCCAATGGTGAGGAATACAAGAGAGAGTGGTTATTGTATTCACCATCAACGGGATCAGTTTATTGTTTTGTTTGTAAACTGTTTGCTCCTAAAAATTTCTCACATTTTGTTACAAGAGAAGGGTTCAGTGACTGGCGAAATACTATTGTAATTGATCAACATGAAAAAAGCACTACTCACCGAGACTCTATGCTAACATACTTAACTTGCAGACAAGGTGTAGGGTTGGGACAACAGTTGGAAAAACAAATTCAGGAGTGTGATTACTGGGAACATGTCCTGACATGTGTCATAGCTGTTATTCGTACGTTAGCTGAACGTGGCTTGGCTTTTCGAGGAATAGAACAAAGATTTGGATCATTGCAAAATAGGAACTTTTTAGGGCTGCTTGTGCTCATAAGTCAGTTTGATCCATTTTTAGCAGGTCACATTGCGAAATATGGAAATTGTGGCAAGCAAATCCTTCTTATCTGTCCAAAGCCACCTGTGAGGAACTCATTCAACTGATGGCTCAAAAGGTCCACGTACTTATTGTTGATGAAGTAAAATCTTCTGGTTATTTTAGTTTGTCAGTTGATTCAACACCAGATCTGTCACATATCGACCAGTTAAGTGTTGTACTTAGGTACTTAAAAGATGGACAGCCTACTGAATGCTTTTTAACCCTTCTGGAAATGAAAAACCATACCGGTGAGGAAATGGCAAATCAGGTGTTGCAGTACTTATGTAAAGTTTGTCAGCTAAACTTTTCAAAATGTAGGGGTCAGTCTTATGACAACGCTGCTAACATGTCTGGGTGTTATAAGGGGATGTAGCAAAAAATTTTACAAACAAACAAGTTTGCTATATATATATATGCCCTGTGTATGTCATTTACTAAATTTGGTAGGCCAAAGTACTGTTGACTGCTGTCAAGAGGTGGTTAATTTCTTCTCTACAGTGCAGTTGCTCTATACCTTTTTTTCAGCCTCAACCAGCCGGTGGACAATTCTTAAAGGTTGTATTGGTAATGAAAATGTCTTAAAATCCCTTTCTGATACCAGATGGGAGGCACATGCTATAGCAACAGCAGCAATTTTGAAATCTTTCCTTCAAATTTTAGAAGTGTTAGACAGTATAGCCGAAGACCAGTCACAAATGGGAGACACTAGAAGAGAAGCAGATAATATTGCAAATAAGATGCAAAAGCTAGAATTCGTTTTTATGTTGAATTTTTGGGATGAGATTTTGCAAAATTTTCACAGAGTAAGCCAAGTTCTATAGAATGAGGATGACAACTTAAAAATATGTGCAGATCTGTATGGATCATTAGCTGACCAATTGTGCACTTCACGAAATGAATTTGAAAGATATGAAGCAGCTACAAAGGAAGTGCTACCAGATGTTGATTACAAGGCAGCTCAAACTCACAAACGTATCAGAAAGAAGGTACCCAATGACGGAGATGCTCCAGAAGTATATCTGAATGCCAGAGATAAATTTCGTATCACCACCTTTTACATAATTGTTGACAAACTTGAAACTGAGATGAGAAGAAGAGGAGAGATATACAAAGAAATATCAGAGAGATTTTCTTTTCTAAGTGATGTGCCACATAATGCTACTTCAGTGACTTCATCATCTACTGAAATTGAAAGGTATTCTCAGTGTTGTCAAAAGCTGATTGATGCTTACCCAGAGGACTTGAACACTAATTTCTCAGCTGAGCTTCGGCAGTTTCACTTATATGTGCGGCATAAGTTCAGTGCAACAAAAAATGTAAAAACAAGATTCAGTCATGCTGAACTTTTTAAATAATTGTAGAAGACAATATTGAATGTGCCTTTCCAAATGTAAACATTACCTTTCATATATTTTTAACATTAATGGTCACAAATTGCTCAGATGAGTGTTCATTTTCTCAGTTGAAGTATATTAAAAATCCCATCAGAACAACTATGCAACAAGGTAGGTTGAATACCTCATCTCTACTAACTATAGAAGCAGATGTGTTACATAAGATTAATTTTGAGGATCTGATCAAAGACTTTGCAATTAAAAAAAAGTAGGAGAAAACTTTTCAAATCTAGATAAAGTTGAAGTATACAAAAATAAACATTATTTTCCATCTTGCTATAAGTTTTGTTTCATTTTGAAAAAGAAAAATTTATTTTATGGTTTATATTGTTTATATTTTGAATTACATATATATGGGGCACCAAAATCTTTTAAGTGCTTAGGGCCTCTATGGGTCTTAATCCGGCCCTGCCAATAACAATAGTGACTCAATTTTAAAATTTGCACTTGCCAAGGGAGTCACCATTTCTAGTTGACTGGTCAATAACAATGGTGACTCAATTTTGAAATTTGGGAGTCACCATTTCTAGTTTCCCCCAGAGCGAAAATTACAAATATGACAAACGTAATCAAAAACCAAAAAAGAAAAGTAAAAGAGATGGTAGTTCTAGTAGCTAATAATAATTTAAGTAGTGACAAATATAGTATGAGAGAAGATATGAAAGGTCTGTTGGAAGAAGCAAGAAAGAAACATGAGAGTAAAATTTGTAGGAATATTACCCAAGATATGACAGTACTGAGTTAAGAAAGAGGATGATGATGGCAAATGATTTCACGCGCAGGCTGAGTAGAAGATATGGATGCAAGTTTTTAGATGTGTGGTGTGTGTGTGTGTTTGATGGCAGAATAGACTTGTATAAGAAGGATCGCCTGCACTTGAATTCATTTGGCATCAGAAGCCTGGAGAAATTACTTCTTGGTATTAGACTAATGCAGAGTCAGGGAAACCAGGTCATCAAGGGAGGAATGAGAAAAATGTGTGCAAAAGTTTAGCTGCGGTATGCAAATATGATAAAGATATGAATGTCTTCGAACATGGTTATCTATGTGGAGAAGGGGTGGAAAAATATGCTCTGGATTCAGACTTTTTAAGTGTCTGGGGAAGGAAAACAGAAAATTCTAGAATAAGACCAAATAGATTGCATATCTAAGTGGTAATTTATTATGTCTATACAAAGATGCCAGGAGCATTACATACAAAGGGGGCTCAGTTTGTTGCTTATTGAATATGATGTGGCCCTAAGATTGATGACATTAGTGAAACCTGGCTATCAGAATCAGACATGGTAAGTGGAATCGAGTGTAATGGGTATACTATTTTAAAGAATAACAGAAGAGATAAAAGAGGAGGAGGAGGGATGCTACTAATCATAGGTGACTTAAGTCCAGTTAGTGTAGAAACACAAGAAAACAATGATGGCAACAATGTCCCATGCAGTGATGAGTTTGAGTCTATCTGGTGTGAAGTAGAGGTTAACAGAATGAAATATATGGTGGGATGTTGCTACAGACCTGGCGGCTCAGTTGCAGGGAACAAAAAAATACATCGCCAATTTAGCCTTATGGGTACCAAACAAGATCATTATGGGTGACTTTAATTATCCAAACATTGATTGGGTATGTTTCTCTGTGAAGAAAAATCTCACGATAAGAAAGAAGAGAAATTTATAGAATTGTTGCAAGACAACTTTTTCATGCAGCATGTGAAAGAAGGAACTCGAGATCAAAGAGTGTTGGATTTGTTAAATTT